>NC_133329.1:57458642-57710327 GCF_042186555.1 Aquarana catesbeiana
ACTTTTCTGGGGACAACCCAAAATTTAGGATTTTCTTTTACTTTTGATAATGGTAAACTAGACAAATAGAGAGGGTGAGTCTCCCTAACGGGGGCACAAACAGAAATAAAAACCTGACAAGAGTTCTAATCCATCTCCGCTCTATCCAAAACTAAAAAGTAGTTATACCTTAAGTATGACTTGGCCTAAAAAGCCCCTAGGGTAGCAGTGCTGGATGGAACCTGGTGCTGCCTACAGGAACCAGTGTCTGTTTTCAAATCAATCACTGTGCTACCCCCTTGGGCCTTAGAAACTGGCCATACACAAGGCCTCAAGTTCTCTCCAAGCTGAGATTAAAGCCCAACTGAACTTTAAACTAAATCAGCCAGCTCCATTCTAGGTGTATCAAAATGAATGGTTTCCAAAGTCTAATGCCGTGTATACACGGGTGGACTTTTTGACCGGACTGGTCCGACGGAACGAATCCGTCGGACAATCTGACTGTGTGTGGGCTTCATCGGACCTTCAGCGGACTTTTCCTCTCGAAAATCAGACAGACTTTAGATTTGGAACATGTTTCAAATCTTTCTGCAGGACCCAGTTCCTATCGAGAAATCCACTAGTCTGTATGCTAGTCCGAGGGACGAAAACCGACGCTAGGGCAGCTATTGGCTACTGGCTATGAACTTCCTTATTTTAGTCCAGTGGTACGTCATTACGTACGAATCAGTCAGACTTTGGTGTGATCGCGTGTAGGCAAGTCCGTTCATTAGAAAGCCTGCCGTAACTCCGTCGGAAAGACCGTCGGACCTTTGATGCCGAAAAGTCTACCTGTGTTTACACGGCATTACAGTTTGTTCTCTTCAGAAAGCAGCCACAGCCTGCGTAGAAAAGCCTGTCCCTTTCCAATACTCTTGCTCTCTGTGTGGAAGCAGTAGTCTCCATTCAGAGGTCCGATACACCCTCTACTGTAGCCTCTTGACTAGGGTTCCTGGGGGTCGCTTATACAAATAGCAAATTAATCTCCACCCTATACAATGATCGCCAATGTAAGGATGGTAAGTCTACACTGACCACTAATATTAAAGGACTTCACAATTTTTACCACCTGTGTCATTACTAATTTTATTTTAAGATTATTAATAAAAATGTTTGTGTTGCATAGAGCAGGTGGGTGTAAAAACAATTAGCTCTGGTTATCAAATATGATAGATATGCTGCATTCTGTAATGTAAAACTCTTTACAACTTATGGATCATGCCTATATACTCTTTGCTATGGGTCTACTCATTTTTGTCAGGGGTTCCCAAGACCTGAAAATGTAATTTAAGGATTTCTTTAGGGGGAAAAAAAGTTTAAGAAAGGAGGCTGATCTGCTGGGTCAGACCTGGAGGTCTACAATCAGCAAAGCTCATGCTCCCTGCTGATTGCATAGCTGCAGCTTTGACTCGGAAAGGGGGGCAAGTCGGGGTTTTGCCATAATGTGCAAGTATAAGCAGCATATTTGTACATTATAAGACTTACCTGCCAGTACCCCCTCCAGCTACGAAGGCGCGGCTCAGAGTACAAACAGAATAAACATTGCTCGCAGCTAAGGCGGACCCTTCTCCTCTGCAATAGAAGACTACTTGTCAGCAATGGTTTTTTTCCACTGTAATACTACAGCATGCAACAATATAGACAAGTGAACTCTTCCAATCTTGTGGTAACAGTTTGGTGAAAGCCCATTTCTGTTCCAGTATGACTACCCCTGTGTATAAAGCTGGCTCCAAAAAGACATGTGTTTGGTGTGGAGGACCACAAGTGGCCTCCAGAGCCATGACTGCAACCCTACCGAACATCTTTGAAATGAATTGGATCAACGATGGTGAGCCAGGTCTTCACATTCAACATCAGTACTGGACCTCATAAATTGGCACAAATTCCTACAGATACCTTTTAGACTATTAAACTCTTCCAAACCTTGTGGTAACAGTTTGGTGAAGGCCCAATTCTATTCTGTACAAAGCCAGCTCCATAGTTTGAGAAGTTTGGTGTGGAGAACCTAAAGTGCCCTGTTCTCAACCCTACTGAACACCTTTGGTATGAATTGACACAGTTTGCCGAGTTTGGTTTGGAGGACCACAAGTGGCCTCAAGAGCCATGAGTTTGGTATGGAGGACCTCAAGTGGCCTCAAGAGCTCTGACACCATCTCTACTGAACAAATTTGGGACAGATTGGATTGTGAGCCAGGTCTTCTCATCCAACATCAGTACCCGACCTTCCCAATGTGCACAAATTCCCACAGATACACTCCAAAAGATATTTTAGACTACTGTGCTCTTCCACCCTTGTGGTAACAGTTTGGTGAAGGCCCTTTTTTTCCAGCATGACTGTACCCCTGTGTATAGTTTGGGAAGTTTTATGTGGAACACCTCAACCCTACTGGACACCTTTGGGACAAGTTGAATTGTGAGCCAGGTCTTCTCATTCAACATCAGTACCCGAACTCACAAATCGGCACAAATTTCCACAGACACACCCCAATATCTCGTATAAAGCCTTCCCTGAAAAGTGGAGGCTGTTATAGCCACAAAGGATGGGGGGCTCCATATTGAAGGTCATGGTTATGGAATGAGATGCCCAACCAGCTCATGTAGTTGTGATGGTTGGTAGTCCACAGACTTCTGGGCATATAGTATAACAAAAGTAATAATAATGGTGCTGGTATGCAAGATTATATTATAGAAGAGGGGGGTTATCAGGAACATGGCACAACAGGTCTGTAACTAGGGCTATGAATATGGCACCATGACGGTACTAAAAGTCCCCAGGGAGTTTGGGAGGTCATGGGGCCACATCCTGAAGAGTGAGGCGTCAGCAGCTGTATTCGGAGATTGAATGGAGGTAACGGAACACTTTGCATCGGTCAGTGAGGTACAATGTACAACTGACTCATCCGGTGAATCGCAGCAGAGCGGGGGAGAGCTGATATGTGTGGGAGGGACGAGTGGGTGGCACCACTTGTATCTGACTCACTGTCACTATACAGAGAGATGGCACCGGTCTCCGGAGCACGTGGATGACACTCCACATGTATCCGGATTCTGTGCCGGTACTCCTCCAGTATATAGTATAATATTTGTACTTTGGCAAGTACTGCTACATCTTATTGTGGGAATGGATCAGGGACGCACAAGTAACGTTGCCGCTCAGTTCTCCAATCCCACAAGTCAGAGAAAAATTACCTAAATCGGGTCTTCAGCCTTTCCTTCAGTCTGGCACAGTTGCATCGGCTCTTCACCAGGATTGAAAGGGCTTACACTGATTTCACTGCACACTGTGAGCTTCTCACAATGTGTATTAGAAGGTGAAGCAACTCAGATAGAGCCCCCCTCATTTCCTGGCTGGAGGACATCCAGCATCATCTAGTGCAGAGGTCTTCAAACTTTCTAAACAAAAGGGACAGTTTACGGTCTTTCAGACTTTAGGGGGCCGGACAGTGACCAGTGGGAATAGAAAATGTCCCATAATTGGTTTTAGTGGAAGGAATATTACCCTATTGTTGGTATCGGTGGTAATAACAGTGCCCCATTGTTGATAACAGTGGGGAAAATAGCACCCCATCATTGGTGCCAACGGGAGGAGCCGCGCCCCATCATTGGTGCCAACGGGAGGAACAGCGCCCCATCATTGGTGCCAACGGGAGGAACAGCGCCCCACCATCGGTGCCAACGGGAGGAACAGCGCCCCATCATCGGTGCCAACGGGAGGAACAGTGCCCCATCATTGGTGCCAACGGGAGGAACAACGCTCCTTCATTGGTGCCAACGGGAGGAACAACGCTCCATCATTGGTGCCAACGGGAGGAACAACGCTCCATCATTGTGCCAACGGGAGGAACAACGCCCCATCATTGGTGCCAACGGGAGGAACAGCGCTCCATCATTGGTGCCAGTGGGAGGAACAGCGCTCCATCATTGGTGCCAGTGGGAGGAATAGCGCCCCATCATTGGTATCAGTGGGAGGAATAGCGTCCCATCATTGGTATCAGTGGGAGGAATAGCGTCCCATCATTGGTATCAGTGGGAGGAATAGCGTCCCATCATTGGTATCAGTGGGAGGAATAGCGTCCCATCATTGGTATCAGTGGGAGGAATAGCGTCCCATCATTGGTATCAGTGGGAGGAATAGTGTCCCATCATTGATATCAGTGGGAGGAATAGTGTCCCATCATTGATATCAGTGGGAGGAATAGTGTCCCATCAATGGCATCAGTGGGAGGTATAGCACTCGATCATTGGTATCAGTGGGAGGTATAGCACCCCATCATTGATGGCAATTGCTGATGGAATAGTGCCACAAGGGCCAGATAGAGGCAACCAAAAGGCCACATCTAGCCCCAGGGCCGCAGTTTGGAGACCACTGATCTAGCACTTTCCTCCCCAGTCTGACTGACTTGGGCCCACTACTTTCATTCATTGGATTTCAGGTCTTTCAATCATGGAGGCTCAGCATCACATGTGGTCGTTACCTATGTAAACGCAGCCTGCCTAGGAACACCCACTTCTCCAGACTGACGCCCACCCATCAAGACTTTTTATATTTGCATATCTCCTCCCAAGTGCCAGCCCACTGCTTGCATCAGGGCTGAGGGCTCCTGAAAGGAGTACTGAGGAGGCCTTGTGCTGGAATGTGTTCAGGAAGCCCTGTACAGCACCCTGCTGGCCCCTCCCACCAGCTAAGATCTGCCTGCATTGCATAGAGAAGCACAGAGACCCAGTGATGACAATCACTGGGACTAAAATAAGGGATGCTTTTACCTGGAAGTATAAAAAAAAAAACAAAAAAAAAACACATAATGCTAACAACCAATACATTGTGCTAGAGCAGTGTGTCCACATTTCGCACTGTAGTAAGATATGTACCTTCACTCCTTGGGGCCCAACAATAGTACAATGCTTGGAATGTACAATTGTGTGTCCCTGGAAATACCAGAGCCGGCCCCATGGTAGGGTGCAGCCGCGTCTGTAAAGTAGCAGCTGCCTTGTACAGCACAAAACTACACAGGAATTCCTTCTCTAGCCTTGGCCCCTGGCTGTCAGCTGATCTAGCAGGGCCTGTACAGAACTGTATAGGACAGACAGGACTGTACATGAATCCCTGACACCGTGGAGCAGATTCAGCATTAAATGTGGGCGTTGTCATGCTGTATCAATAAAACAAGAGCATTATTAGCTCTGCTTTATATAACACCACTGTATGCCATAGCGCAGTACAGTAGAGTATGCAGTAAGCATACTTAGATCAGTGTATGGATGCTGCTGGTCCGGAGTTTACAATCTAATAAATCAGAATAGTCCTTATCAAATTCTATCCAATACCTAATACAGACTGACATAGCACCACCGTATGCCATAGCGTAGTTCTGTAGGATATACAGTAATTGTACACAGATGGGTGTGAGGGCGCTGCCAGCCCTAGCCCACAATCCAGTCTGATAAATTCTTATACTCCTTTTATCTCATGCAGTCCAATACTTATTACAGCCTGATATAGCACCACCATACTCCATAGCGCAGTACAGTAGGGTATACTGTAGGCACACATAGATGGGTGTAACTAACCCCCCCCCCGGCTTGCACACCAGTCAATGCATTTAGCACTCCTTATCTAATACGGATATCCTTATCTCTTATCTAATACAGTCCAATATCTATAACAGCCTAATATATCACCACCATATTCTATAGTGCAGTACAGTAGGGGTATACTGTAGGCGCACATTGATGAGTGTAGGGGTGCTGCCAGCCCCAGCTTACACACTAGTCTAATAAATTCCAATAATCCTTATCTAATGCAATGCAATGTCTGTTACAGACTGACATAGCACCACCATATTCCATAGAGCAGTACCCTAGGGCTAACACTAAGCGCACATACAGTAGATGGGTATAAGGGTGATGCCAGTCCCAGTTCACAATCTAATCTAATTTATTCTAATACTCTTTTTATCTAATGTAGTGCCATACCTATTACAGCCTGACATAGCACCACCATATTCCATAGAGTAGTACTGTAGGGTATACACCAAGCCTACATAGCACCACCATATTCCATAGAGCAGTACAGTAGGGTATACTGTAGGTGCACTAAGATGGGTGTAAGGGAGTTGCTAGCCCCCGGCTTACATACCAGTCAATGCGTTCTAGCACTCCTTATCTAATACAGCCCCATACCTCTTACAGCCTGGCATAGCACCACCGTTATCCATAGCGTAGTACAGTAGGGGTATACTGTAGGTGCACATAGATGGGTGTAAGGGAGTTGCTAGCCCCCGGCTTACATGCCAGTCAATGCATTTAGAACTCCTTATCTCTTATCTCCTTATCTAATACAGTCCAAACTCTATAAACAGCCTAATATAGCACCACCTTACTCCATAGCGCCGTACAGTAGGGTATACTGTATGCACACATAGATGGGTGCAGCTGTCCCCGGTTTACACACCAGTCAATGCATTTATCACTCCTTATCTAATACAGATATCCTTATCTCTAATCTATCGTTATCTCCTTATCGAATACAGTCCAAAATCTATAATAGCCTGACATAGCACCACCTTACTCCATAGTGCAGTACAGTAGGGGTATAAAGCAGGCACGCATTGATGGGTGTAAGGGAGTTGCTGTCTCCAGCTTACACACCAGTCAATGCATTCTAGCACTCCTGATCTAATACAGTCTAGTACCTCTTACAGCCTGATATAGCACCACCATTATCCATAGCGTAGTACAGTATGGGATTAATGTAGGCACACATTGATGGGTGTAAGGGAGTTGCTGGCTTCAGCTTGCACACCAGCCAATGCATTCTAGCACCCCTGATCTAATACAGATAACCTTATCTCTCATCTATCCTTATCTAATACAGTCATACCTCTTACAGCCTGACATGGCACCACCGTTATCCATAGTGCAGTACAGTAGGGGTATACTGTAGGCACACAGATGGGTGGAAGGAAGTTGCTGTCTCCGGTTTACACAGCAATGCATTTAGAACTCCTTATCCAATACAGATATCCTTCTCTCTTATCGAATACCTCTTACAGCCTGATTATAGCACAACCACAGTCCATAGCGTAGTACAGTAAGGGGTATACTGTAGGTGCACATAGATGGGTGTAAGGGAGTTGCTGTCCCCCATCTTGCGCACAAGTCAATGCATTTAGAACTTCTTATCTAATACAGATATCTTTTTCGCTTATCTATCCTCATCTCCTTATCCAATACCCATCGCATCCTGTTATAGCACCACCTTAGTCCATAGCGCAGTACAGTAGGGGTCTACTGAAAGTGTACACAGATCACTTTTAGGGTGCTGCCAGCCTCAGCCTGCAATCACCTGTATTGTATTCTATCGCTCCTTCTCCAAACGCAACCTATCCCTGATCACAGCGTGCCGGTTAATCCGCGCCCCCGCCGCTCAGGACCGTGCGCGCGTCCGGCACTCCTGCCCCGCCGTACGCTCTCGGCAAACCGGATCGGGGGTGGGGGCGTCACCACGAAATCACGGAGCGTGGAACTTTTTTTTACGAGCGCGCTGCAAAAGACCTTCCACTAAATCTGCCAACGAATAAGACGAGCCGGTTAACTCAGAAGAAGAGGTGACACACCCCCCCACCCCCTCCTCAGTGTTATAATAATTAATCGATAGACATCGCAGCTGGGTTGTACGCCGGCGTGCGGATCAGGGGGGGCGGTGGCAGGCTCCGGCGTGCCTCGTACACCCTTGTACGGGAAGGAGAAGGCGGCTTACCTTTGTGGTGGCGTCTCATGTCGTGTGACAGTCCCCGGGTAGAGCGTGTGTGGCTTTGCTCCTCCAGCTTTATGTGACGGCTCTGCAGAGAAGATGATGCAGGGTGTGAGGGGGGCGTGTGATAGGCAGACACATACATACACACACTGCCCCCTCACTGCTATACATATTCATACCACAAGCTGCTCCTTCCGTTAACCCATCACTGCCCGCAGCCCCGCAGCCCCGCAGCCCCGCTACACCTACCCCCCCCCCTTCCCGCAGAGCATTACATGCAGGACAACACCGCTGCACCTTTTGTCTTAAAGCATCTACCGCCCCCCCTCTGCAGAGCATCGCAGCCCGTGCTCAGAAAAGCCTCTTCACCTGATAACCCGACCAGACCGCCGCCATGCCATTACCTTTTATCAGACGCTTGTCCGACCACAAAAGCAGCGACCGCCTTCTAGTTAAAAGCTTATGAACTAATCCAACACCTCCTGCAATGTCTGTAGCTCTTGCTTTCACCCCACCCCTCCTTCCTCCGCAGAATGTCTATCCTCCCACCCCACCCCCCCTCCCCCTGCAGAGCGTTACATCTGCCGGGCGGCGCTCTTCCGGCCGACGTCACGGGCCTCCGCGCCGCACGAGGGGTTAAGGTGTTAACGTCGATGACATCACTCGAGAGACGCCGCTCGCTCCAATCGCCGGAGGCTGACGTCAGATTATTTGCGTTTCCACGGCAACTAAGCCCCCTCCGACGGGTCCTTTTAGCCCAGCTGAAAATGGAAATCAGCGTGAAGCAGTGGTGGTGGGGGGGTGTAATCAGATAATGAGGCGCGTTGTAGCATCGTCTGTAATGGAATGGCGGGGAGGACGCCCCTCTGACAATTTTTTTTTAGAGGGATCCTCATTCAGAATAAAGTAGAATTATGTCATTTTTTTTGGAAGTGAATGAATGGGGAAGGTGGAGGGTTTGAGATGGAGGTCCTCGGTGCTGCAGCGGCGAATCAGATTGAAGCGGCACCTTTTGGCGATTAGCGATGTGGAAGTGCGGCCGGTTGACCAGTCAGGGCGCTGAGGCGTATAACAGACGCCATATTGTGCGGCATTGTAAAACAAAAAGGGTCTCTAGATAAAAGTTTATGAACCAATCACATTGCTGAGACATAAGAGAAGCCATTTTGTTCCTGGACAGATAAACAAAATGGCTTCCGGGTAAAATAACACAAAGCCAGTCTAGGAGGGTTGCTACCCGGCCAATAAAAATGGGACTTCTTGCCAAGGTTGTTGACAAGAAAGGCATCAGAAAAGGTGACAACTGTAGTCACCAATGATTCATCAACTAAATGGCTTCCTACTGGTGTAGTAGGAAGGACATCCCCAAAGACATCAATATTGAAGCATAAAAGAAGCCAATTTGGATTTCCAGTAAAAATGTTTCCAATCTGTCCACCCACAGGCCACCATGGTAAAACCATGGCTAGTCCATTAATTAATGAGGGACAGGAGACATTACTTAAGTGTGTAGATCCTTCCACGCACAGGAGGCCACCGTGGTGAAGCCAAGGCCAGCTCATTGGATTCATGAGGGACAGGAGACATTACTGAGGTGTGTAGATCTTTCCACCCACAGGAGGCCACCATGGTGAAGCCATGGCCAGCCCATTGATTCATGAGGGACAGGAGACATTACTGAGGTATGTAGATCTTTCCACCCAAAGGAGGCCACCATGGTAAAGACATGGCTAGCCCATCGATTCACGAGGGATCGGGGACACCACTGAGGCATCTAAATATGTCCACACATAACAGGCAACCATAGAGAAGCTATGGTCAGCCCGTTTATTTTTGAAGAACAGAGGACTCCACTGAGGTCTGTAGATCTGTCCACATGCAAGGGGCCACCACAGTGAAGCCATGGCCAGCCCATTGATTAATGAGGGACAGGGGACATCATGTAGGCATGTAGATCTGTCCACAAGCAGGGGGCCACCATAGTGAAGCCATTGTCAGCCCAGCAATTCGTGAGGGAAAGGGGACATCAATGTGGTGTGTAGATCTGTCCACATGCAGGTAGCAACCATGGTAAAGCTATGGTCAGTTCATCGATTCATGAGGGACAGGGGACATCACTGAGGTATAAAAATCTGTCCACAAGCAGAAAGCAACCATGGTGAAGCTATGACCAGCCCATTGATTCATGGTGGACAGGGAACATCACTGAGGTGTGTAGGTCTGTCCACTCACAAAAGGCCACCATGGTGAAGCCATGGCCAGCCTATCAATTTTTGAGGGACAGAGGACATCACTGAGGCATGTAAATCTGTCTACACATAGGAGGCAACCATAGTAAAATTATGGTCAGCCCATTGAATCTTGAAGAACAGGGGACCCCACTGAGGCCTGTGGATCTGACTACAAGCAGGGGGCCACCACAGTGAAGCCATGGTCAGCCCTTAAATTCATGAGGGACAGGGGACATTACTTAACCATGTAGATCTGTCCACACCCAGGAGGCAATTGTAGCGAAGCCATGGTTAGCCCATCAATTTAAGAGCAACAAGGGACATCACTGAGTTGTGCAGAGCTCTTCACATGCAGAAAGCCATCGTAGTGAAGCCATGATTTACCCACTGATTCGTGAAGAACAAGGGACACCACTGAGGTCTGTGGATCTGACTGCATGCAGGGGCCACCACAATGAACTCACGGTCAATTCATAAGGGACTGGAGACATCACTAAGCCATATAGATCTGCCAATGCTTAGTCTGGGCGGTGGTTTTAATTCAAGAACTGTGGTTAGAAGTTCACTCATGGCAGCCGGACAAATCCCTGAGGGAAATTCTAACCAGTTCATATTCTGATCACTCAAAAATACTAAGCCCTGATGAAGGGGGGATTTGTGCATAACCCCCGAAACACGTTGGGTGTCACTTCTTGATAAGACCCTTTAGTTATAACAAATAAATATTTATATCTGAACCGATCCTTACACTCCATACAAGCAATAAGGACCTGACAGAGGTTCTGTCCCTTCGCTGCTCTATCCAAAGCTTAGCTGGGAAAAAAAAAACAGGAAAGTTATGTTGTCCTAAACATGGAGGCTGCACTTTGGAGAATGCCAGTTGCCTGGCTGTCATGCTTAGTAAGCACTTTGGCCATACACTGACTGGTTTCTGAATTCTACAGAGACCCCCCCCCCCCCCCCCCAACACACACACACAATGGTATAGAAGAGGTAGATCTGAAACAATCCGATGGTCTGTATGAGATAAAGCACTTGTGCTCAAAGCTTGGTATCAAATTAAGTCTCCACTTACCTACAAGTGTCGGCTCTACACTCATGCCCGAAATGCGGAAATCCGGTTTAAAGTGGAACTCCAGCCAAAAGTTTTCTTTTGGTCTTGGATAGAGTGCTATCTGTGTCACTTCCTGTCAAGTATCAACAAGACAGAAAATGGAGGACAGCTGTCACCAGGTGTAACAGTCATAGGTGTACATAGCAGGCACCTACACCCACTGTTCTAGATGGTTACCTGCCCAGGTGTACTGATCATAGGTATAAATACCAGGCACCTGTACCCACTGTTCTAGATGGTTACCCGCCCAGGTGTACTGATCATAGGTATAAATACCAGGCACCTGTACCCACTGTTCTAGATGGTCACCCGCCCAGGTGTACTGATCATAGGTATAAATACAAGGCACCTACACCCACTGTTCTAGATGGTTACCTGCCCAGGTGTACTGATCATAGGTATAAATACCAGGCACCTGTACCCACTGTTCTAGATGGTTACCTGCCCAGGTGTACTGATCATAGGTATAAATACAAGGCACCTACACCCACTGTTCTAGATGGTTACCTGCCCAGGTGTACTGATCATAGGTATAAATACCAGGCACCTGTACCCACTGTTCTAGATGGTTACCTGCCCAGGTGTACTGATCATAGGTATAAATACCAGGCACCTGTACCCACTGTTATAGATGGTTACCTGCCCAGGTGTACTGATCATAGGTATAAATACCAGGCACCTGTACCCACTGTTATAGATGGTTACCTGCCCAGGTGTACTGATCATAGGTATAAATACCAGGCACCTGTACCCACTGTTCTAGATGGTTACCTGCCCAGGTGTACTGATCATAGGTATAAATACCAGGCACCTGTACCCACTGTTCTAGATGGTTACCCGCCCAGGTGTACTGATCATAGGTATAAATACAAGGCACCTGTACCCGCTGTTCTAGATGGTTCCCCGCCCAGGTGTACTGATCATAGGTATAAATACCAGGCACCTGTACCCACTGTTCTAGATGGTTCCCCGCCCAGGTGTACTGATCATAGGTATAAATACCAGGCACCTGTACCCACTGTTCTAGATGGTTACCCGCCCAGGTGTACTGATCATAGGTATAAATACCAGGCACCTGTACCCACTGTTCTAGATGGTTACCCGCCCAGGTGTACTGATCATAGGTATAAATACCAGGCACCTGTACCCACTGTTCTAGATGGTTACCCGCCCAGGTGTACTGATCATAGGTATAAATACCAGGCACCTGTACCCACTGTTCTAGATGGTTACCCGCCCAGGTGTACTGATCATAGGTATAAATACCAGGCACCTGTACCCACTGTTCTAGATGGTTACCCGCCCAGGTGTACTGATCATAGGTATAAATACCAGGCACCTGTACCCACTGTTCTAGATGGTTACCCGCCCAGGTGTACTGATCATAGGTATAAATACCAGGCACCTATACCCACTGTTCTAGATGGTTACCTGCCCAGGTGTGTACATACCAGGTATATACACGCTGTTCTACATAGGTTGCCTGGCCAGGTGTACTAATTACAGGTGTACAGACCAGGCACCTACACCCCCTGTTCTAGATAGGTCACCTGCCCAGGTGTAATGGTCACAGGTGTACATAGAAGTTACCCAAGTAAACCCACTGTTCTAGTTAGGTTATTTGCCCAAGTGTACCGATAACAGGTATACACACCAGGTACCTATACCCACTATTCTAGATAGGTCACCTCCACAAGAGTACTGATCACAGGTGTACATACCAGGTATCTATATCCCCCGTTTTAGATGGGTTACCTGCCCGGGTGTAATGGTCACAGGTGTACATAGCAGTTACCCAAGTAAACCCACTGTTCTAGAGAGGTTATCTGCCCATGTGTACTGATGACAGGTGTACACACCAGGTACCTATACCCACTATTCTCGCTAGGTCACCTCCTCAGGTGTACTGACCACAGGTATAGACCACAGTTACCTGTACCCACTTTTCCAGATAAGTTACCTGCCCAGGTGTAATGATCACAGGTATGCATACTAGACACCTATACCCGCTGCTCTACATAGGTTAACTGGGCAGATGTACATACCAGGCACCTATACCCCCTGTTCTAGATAAGTCACCTGCCCAGGTGTAATCGTCACAGGTGCACAGATCAGTTACCCCTGTATACCCACTGATCTACATAGGTTACCTGCCCAGGTGTACACAGCAGATACATATACCCATTATTCTAGATAGGTCACCTCCCCAGGTGTACTGATCATAAGTGTACATACCAGGCACCTATACCCCTGATTTACATAGGTCACCTGCCCAGGTGTACCAGTCACAGGTGTACATATCAGACACCTACACCCCTGTCCTCCCCAGGTGTACTGATAAATGGTATACATACCAGACACCTACCCCCTGTCCTCCCCAGGTGTTCTGATCCCAGGTGTACATCCCAGCATTCCAGAGGTGTCACCTGTCCAGGTGTTCTGATCCCAGGTATACCGTTGCCCTGCAGAGCCCCATCCGCCTCTGTACCCCATACACGCCCCTCTCCCTGTATTACCCCTCAGCAGGTGCACAGCGAGTGTCAGCGGTATGACACGCCCCTCCTCTCTGTTACCTGCTGGGAGGGCGTCGGCCCCGCACACAAATGGTTAACCGCACGTGTCCGCTGCTCGGCCAATCATTGGCGGAGAGGCTGGACACCCCCCCCCCTCTGATCACCGCCCGCACTGACGGCGTGATTACGTTGTCTTACCGGTTGCCAGGGCAACGAGGTGTCAGTGTGTGCGAGGGAGAGACTTTCTCCTAGACAAATATAATCCACAGATCCCTCCAGTGTGTGTGCCCCCCATCCACTACACTACACTGTTCTCTGTGGGCTCTCCATATCATTGAGGTGGCAGTATGTGTGATTTGTGATTAAAGCTCATCATACAATCTGATTGTACAATCTCTATACAATCTCCTTTAGATTGACCAAAACGATGCAATCTGTAGACAGTCCTATACACTCTGTGCAATTCATGTCAACTCCGGCAGACAGCAATGTGTTCCTGTGTGGAAAGGCCGCGGTATGGGGGTCTACACCTGCTGAATCGCAGCAAATATCCCCCTTCAGTACCACCGTCTGATGCAATCTATTGAAGTGAATGGGGCCGTGCCAAAACCACTAATCTAAAACATCTAAAAAGCCCATTCACAGGTATCCAGGAGTCGATCGTGTCCCCACCTGAATGCCTGTTAGCCGTCCCCTTGCTGCTCTGCGGAAAGAGATTCACTGCGGATCGCTTTTCACAAATGTAAGCAAGCTCTAAGGGAGGCTTATAACCTCTGTGAGACCCCGTTCATAGTAGGCCGTTTAGAATTGCAAGCTGAATCTCTGTGATTTTGCACGCAATTCCAAATCGAAGCAAAAGGTGCGACGCGTGTTTGGGTGCCATTCAGAGGCGGCTCATCCATTGTGGGCGGACAGGCACTACCTCCACTATTCACCACCGCCCTTCCTATCCCCCGCCGCCTCCCCTATCCACCGCTGCCGCCCTCCCTATCCACCGCTGCCTCCCGTATCCAAGGCCGCCACCCTCCCTATCCACCGCCACCTCCCCTATCCACCGCCGCCGCCCTCCCTATCCACCGCTGCCTCCCGTATCCAAGGCCGCCACCCTCCCTATCCACCGCCACCTCCCCTATCCACCGCCGCCGCCCTCCCTATCCACCGCTGCCTCCCGTATCCAAGGCCGCCACCCTCCCTATCCACGCCACCTCCCCTATCCACCGCCGCCGCCCTCCCTATCCACCGCTGCCTCCCGTATCCAAGGCCGCCACCCTCCCTATCCACGCCACCTCCCCTATCCACCGCCGCCGCCCTCCCTATCCACCGCCGCCTCCCCTATCCATTGCTGCCGCCCTCCCTATCCACCGCTGCCGCCCTCCCTATTCACCGCTGCCTCCCGTATCCACCGCCACCTCCCCTATCCACCGCCGCCACCCTCCCTATCCACTGCCACCTCCCCTATCCACCGCCGCCGCCGCCCTCCCTATCCACCGCCGCCTCCCCTATCCACCGCTGCCGCCCTCCCTATCCACCGCTGCCTCCCGTATCCACCGCCGCCACCCTCCCTATCCACCGCCACCTCCCCTATCCACCGCCGCCGCCCTCCCTATCCACCGCTGCCTCCCGTGTCCACCGCCGCCACCCTCCCTATCCACCGCCACCTCCCCTATCCACCGCCGCCGCCCTCCCTATCCACCGCTGCCTCCCCTATCCACCGCTGCGGCCCTCCATATCCACCGCTGCCTCCCGTATCCACTGCCGCCACCCTCCCTATCCATTGCCACCTCCCCTATCCACCGCCGCCACCCTCCCTATTCACCGCTGCCTCCCCTATCCACCGCTGCCGCCCTCCCTATTCACCGCTGCCTCCCGTATCCACCGCCGCCACACTCCCTATCTACCGCCACCTCCCCTATCCACCGCCGCCACCCTCCCTATCCACCGCCACCTCCCCTATCCACCACCGCCGCCCTCCCTATTCACCGCCGCCTCCCCTATCCACCGCTGCCGCCCTCCCTATCCACTGCTGCCGCCCTCCCTATCCACCGCTGCCTCCCTCCCTATCCACCGCTGCCTCCCGTATCCACCGCCGCCACCCTCCCTATCCACCGCCACCTCCCCTATCCACCGCCGCCGCCATCCCTATTCACTGCCGCCTCCCTTATCCACCGCCGCCGCCCTCCCTATCCACCGCCGCCTCCCGTATCCACCGCCACCGCCCTGCCTATCCACCGCCGCCTCCCCTATCCACCGTCACCGCCCTCCCTATCCACTGCCGCCTCCCCTATCCACCGCCGCCACCCTCCCTATCCACCACCACCTCCCCTATACACCGCCGCCGCCCTCCCTATCCACCGCCGCCTCCCGTATCAACCGCCGCCGCCCTGCCTATCCACCGCCGCCTCCCCTATCCACCACCACTGCCCTCCCTATCCACCGCTGTCTCCCCTATCCACCGCCGCCGCCCTCCCTATCTACCACCACCTCCCCTATCCACCGCTGCCGCCCTCCCTATCCACCGCCACTTCCCCTATCCACCACCACCGTCCTCCCTATCCACCGCCACCTCCCCTATCCATCACTGCCGCCCTCCTTATCCACGCGCAGCCTCCCCTATTCACTGCCGCCGCCCTCCCTATCCATGCACCGCCTCCCCTATCCACCACCGCCGCCCTCCCTATCCACTTGCCGCCTCCCCTATCCACCGCCGCCACCCTCCCTATCCATGCGCCGCCTCCCCTATCCACCGCCGCCGCACTCCCTTTCCACGCACTGCCTCCACTATCCACCACCGCCGCCCTCCCTATCCATGCGCCGCCTCCCCTATCCACCGCCGCCGCACTCCCTATCCACACACCGCCTCTACTGTCCACCGCCGCCGCCCTCCCTATCCACGCACCGCCTCCCCTATCCACCGCCGCTGCCCTCCCTATCCACGTGCCCAGCCCCTTTCAGGATGTCGGGCACATTAATTCCTATGGCAGGGGTGTTTTTTGAAGCACCTGATCATAGGCTTCAAAATAGGGTGGGCGCGGGGCGCAGAGCATTGCATCTGAAGCCCACCCAGTTGTGTTGCAACAACGAATGAATATTCACTGTTGCAACACTGATCCTTCTCCAGGCCAATCGGGATGCGGTTCTGATACCCATCACCCGACTGGCTGAAAGGAATGGCGATCCTATTGGACGCCTAGGAGGAGAGGAGGAGACACACAGCGGAAGCGAGGAGGAGAAGACACATGAGCCACTGCCCGATGCCTGCCGCAGCCTGATGTCTGCCGATGCTCTGATCCCCACCGCTGCCCGATGTGCCCACCGATGCCCGATCCCCACTACTGTCCGATGTGCTTGCCGCTGCCCGATCCCGGCCACTGCCCGATGTGCCTTCCGCTGCCCGATCCCCGCCGCTGCCCGATGTTCACGCCGATGCCCGATCCCTGCTACTGCCCGATGTGCCCGCCGATGCCAGATCCCTGCCACTGCCCGATGTGTCCGCCGCTGCCCGATCCCTATCATTGCCTAGATAAGTGCCGGTGGACTGGCAGACAGCAGGGGGGGGGGGGGGTCTTGCTCGCCGGCCTCCCCGTCCCCCAAACAAAATAAAAAAACCCAAACAAAAATTTGTTTTGTTTCGTTCCAATTCGCTATTTACATAAATTTAGTTAAATTTGTTTCATTAGTTTAATTCGTTTTCGGGATTCGTTTTGTTTATTCGTTTTCAAATCTATTCGAAAAGTTTTAGAATCAATTTCGAATAGTTTTCGAATTCGAAAAGTTTTCAAATAGTTTTCGAATAGTTTTTGAATTTGAATAGTTTTCCAATTTCCAAAAAGGATAAAATAGAATAGAAAATAAAGGAATATAATAGAAAAACTTCTATTTATTTCTCTTTGGAATTTGGAAAACGTTTCGAATTCGAATTTCGTCCGAATTAGAATTTCGTTATTTCGGATTCGTTGAAATTCGGTACTATTCTAATTATATCCGAATTTCCGAATAATGAAAATTTGTCCGAATTTTAATTCGGAACTAAACGAACCGCACATGTCTACAGACGACCACCGGCTCTAAAAAACAGTATCGGGATGATGCCTGCAGACGAACGATGTGCCGGGTACATGACTGGTCAGTGAGTAATTATTCTAAATGACAGAATTGCGTGGCAGTCACTGCAAAATAAAATGCCCATCTATAAATCGCACTAAGTCTGTCGCCCAAAAAGGAGCAGGAGCTTCATTTGGGCGACAATCATGCATAGGGCAGCCCATTGAAGTGAAGCACCTTGTAAATGGCAGAGCGGTTCCTCTGTGCAGAATCACGTACCTGCATGTGATCCTGCACTTCTGGGTCTGGTGTGTGCACACGTGCCGCCGGCGATCGAGCCAATCAGCGTGTCCGACGGACTCGATATCCGCCAGGACCCGCTGATCGTTTCGGAGATAAGCAGAACAGCGGTCTGCCTATGCAGGGCTATCTTTAATACAGGGGAAAAGGGGGAAGCTGCCCTGGGCCCAGTCATTTTTGTGGGGCCCAAAGCAGCTTCCTCTTGACCCCCCTCTGCCTGTAAATAGTGTAAATAGTTGATAAGTGGATTCAGAAGGGCCCAAGAAAATCTTTGCCCGGGGTCCAATCATTATTAAAGACGGCCCTTCCATAAAAATATCCCATAGTTTGAAGACGCTATAACTTTTGTGCAAACCAATCATTATTATTTGGATTTTTTTTTTACCAAAAACATGTAGCTGAATACATATTGGCCTAAATTGATGAAGAAATTAGATTTTTTACATTTTTTTTATTGAAATAAGTTTTATAGCAGAAAGTAAAAAATATATATATATATATATTTTTTTTTTAATATTGCTGGCCTTTTTTTGTTTATAGCACAAAAAATCAAAACCGCAGAGGTGATTAAATACCACCAAAAGAAAGCTCTATTTGTGGGGAAAAAGGACATCAATTTTATTTGGGTACAGCATCGCACGACCGCGCAATTGTCATTTGAAGTAACGCAGTGCCATATCGCAAAAAAATGGCCTGGTCATGAACGAGGGATAAACCTTCCGGAGCTGAAGGGGTTAAAGGAGGAAGAGAATTCTGCAAGATATATAACAACTTTAACTACTTATTTTTGCTGCAATTTTTGGACAAACGCTGTAACATGTTTGGTGCGACCTTTTTCTTCGCATCATCGCCCCTGTCTGCGGGTGGCAGCGCTGACCCAGAAATATCACAGACGGGGCTCTTTTTTTATGGTGAAAACAGGCAACTGAGCTGTGGTTTTACCACCCACCGGAGTTTTTAACATTGCAGTCTAATAAGGCTGTGCACACATCGCAACGCTTTGCAAATGTAACTCTGGCTGCAGAGTTGGATAGGTGGCAGCACCTGTCAAAATCACCTGCTGAGGGCATGGGGCTGCATTTGGCCTGCAATAATAAAATAAATTGCCATTTGGTAATTCAAACAAAATTAACAAAAAACAAAAGTAAACAAAAAAAAAAACAGGTGTCAGAATGCAGCAGTAGCACCTTCTGAACGCTCCTTTGAAAAACAATCCACCATTGTTCACTTTTCTTTCTTGCTGTCTGAAAGAGCCCAAAGGGGGTGACTTGGCTGGAGACACATTTCTTATAATTGGCTGTTACTAATTAGGTGAATACCTAAATGACCCTCCTTTCTCCCCTCCCCCACACAGGCAGACATTTTTGTGCTACAGGGTGAGATGATGGGATGTAAAGAAATATACTGTATAGAGAGTTTAATGGCCCAAATAATTGCAGTTCAAAATGTTGGAAGGGTGTAGTCATTGGTGATGGAAGGATATTGTGGATGGCTGATCTGTTGTTTTTTTTTTATAATTGGCGGAATCGTCATTTTTATATTCAATGTTTATTGCCAGCTGCCAATAGAAACCAAATGGAAATCTATCCAACAAGGAGGTTTGAGGATTTTATTGTGGATTCTATCATTTATTAGCTTATGAACCTTCGATTAGCGCTCTTCCCGCAGCTCTGGGATTTAATAGTTTGATAGAATTTTGTTTGATCATTTTTAGTTTTTTTTTTTTTTGTTTTTTTTTTTTTTTTTTGTGGAATGTTCATTCGATTTTCTAAACTTTTTCAGACTTTCCATATGAAAAAATGTCTGAATGGCCAGCTTTAGTCAATTGAAATCCAATCATGAAATATTATGTAGGGATTGTTCACACCACACAGCGTGCGTTATTGTGAGCGTAATGCGCCTGCTCTGATGTGTTGTGTTGTGCGCGTGTGCGCGTGTGTGTGTGTGTGTGTGCGTGTGTTCGTTCGTTCGTTTTTTGTTTTTTGTTTTTTATTAAAACAAAATTTTATATATATAAATTTGTGTGCTACAAAAAAAAAAAATGTCTACGTGTGTGGGGTTTTGTGTGTGGTGTGTGTGTGTTTTTTTTTTTTTTTTTTTTTTTTTTTTTTTTTTTTTTTTTTTTTTTCAATGCTGCTGACCTCCTTTCAGCTACTTCCTGTTTACATGCAGTGGCTGCACATCATGGCTTTGGACCGGCTTCCTAAAAGCACCAGTAGTGGACCATGCCCGAGCAACGTGTGCCCAGAGTCCCATAGCCGCTTGTAGTGTTTACAGTGGATGCATGTGACCGCGTGTAGGTTTTTTTTCCAGCGGGCGGGAATGTGGGGAACGCAGTAGGCACCTCCAGCACTGAATGTATGTAAAGGCAAGGTGTTCTGGAGGGTCTATTTTTGCGAAGAAATTTTTGCTGGGGAGTTCTTCTGTTGCTCATGGGGGGGATCTATTGTTGCTGTGGTTGGTCTTATATGTTTTTTTTTTTTTTTTTGTTTTTTTAAACGCGGCAAAACAGACGTTTTAAACGTGGGTTACTATCTGTCAAGTTAAATCGTTCAGGAGAGGTTGTAGAAACGTCCCTTGTACATGAAGCCTTATGCCCCGTACACACGACAGGATTTTCCGACAAAAAATGTGCAACGGGAGCTTGTTGTCGGAAATTCCGACCGTGTGTAGGCTCCATCGGAATTTCCGTCACGTAAAATTTGAGAGCTGGTTCTAAAATTTTCCGACAACAAAATCCATTGTTGTAAATTCCGATCATGTGTACACAATTCCGACGCACAAAATTCCACGCATGCTCGGAATCGAGCAGAATAGCTGCACTGGCTATTGAACTTCATTTTTCTCGGCTCGTCGTACGTGTTGTACGTCACCGCGTTCTTGACGTTCGGAATTTCCGACAAAATTTGTGTGATCGTGTGTGTGCAAGACAAGTTTGAGCCAACATCCGTCGGGGAAAAAAAACATGGATTTTGTTTTTGGAAAATCCTATCATGTGTATGCGGCATAATTGTTGCTGGTGTGGATCTGTTGTCTATTTTAGTGCCCTTCTTGTTATCATTCTCAAATTCCATACAAAGTATTTAGTACCACAAAATGACACTTGGTTCTGTATGCTCTAAAAGGGGTGGTACTGGGAGGTGGGACCAAGGAACGTTGCTCAGGGGTGGGTAGGGGGCGGAGTCAAGGGGTGACTCGGAAAGGGAGGAGTTCCTGCACCTATTCTCTGAGGGGGAAAAAAAAGCCCTGACAGGGTGACAACACAGAAGCATAATTGGGAGATAGTTGTCACCCTATAACAAAAAAAAATCTGAATTAACCACTTCGCGCCCGTGCTATAGCCGAAAGACGGCTACAGCGCAGGGGGTTAATTGACGACCTCCTATTTACATTCCCCCTGCGCGTGGCGGGGGAAGTCTGTGTTGGCCCTGTCCCTTGGATACAGCCAATCACAGATCGTGCTAAATGGCCAATCACAGCGGCCATAGCACTCAGTCGGAGTGTCCAATGAGAGATGATCTCATATGTAAACATATGAGATCATCTCTCATCGCCGTCTCTCCCTCCTCACACAGAGACAGCGTGTGAGGAGGGAGAGCTTCCGTGATGCAGCAGGAGTGAAAAAAAAATCAGGTACACTAACACAACACAGTGCCACCTGCCCCCAGTGTCACGTGTCCTCAGTGCCATCTGTCATCAGTGCCACCTGTCAGTGTCACGTGCCATCTGTTATCAGTGCCATCTGGCATCACTATGTATTGGTGCCACGTGTCGTCAGTGCCACGTGTCAGTGTCATGTGCCATCTGTCATCAGTGCCATGTGTCATCAGTGCAACGTATTAGTGCCATGTGTCATCAGTGCCACATATTAGTGCCACATCAGTGTCACGTGCCATCTGTCATCAGTGTCACGTGTCATTGTCCTGGTGCTCCAGGGCCTTCAAAAGTGAAATAGGTAGTCAACTAGTTAGATGTGTAATTTATGCTCCTAGAACACATGATGGTGCTCCCTGCATGTTGGGCCTCTGTATGTGGCCAGGCTGTGAAAAGGTCCCACACATGTGGTATTGTAATACTCAGGAGGAGTAGCAGAATGTATTTTGGGGTGTCATCTGTGGTATACACATGCCATGTGAGAGAAATAACCTATTACAATGACAATTTTGTGGAAAAGCAAACAAAAAAAACTTAATTTTGCAAATAATTGTGGGAAAAAATGACCACATCAAAAACCTCACCATGCATCTTACTAAATACCTTGGATTGTCTACTTTAAAAAAAAGGGGTCTTTTGGGGGGTATTTGTACTTTCCTGGCTTGTTCGGGTCGCAAGAAATGAGATAGGCCACCAGTACACCGGGTGTGATCAATTTTTTTATGATTTGCACCACAACTTGTAGACTCTCTAACTTTCACAAAGACCAAATAATATCCACTAATTTGGGGTTTTTTTTACCAAAGATATGTAGCAGTATAAATTGTGGCCAAAATTTATGAAGAAAAATTAATCATTTGCAAAATTTTGTCACAGAAACTAAGAAAATGTGTGTTTTTTTGTTTTTTTTTTTTTCAAAATTTTCTGTCTGTTTTTCATTTATAGCGCAAAAAAATAAAAAAATAAAAAAACCCAGAGGTGATCAAATACCACCAAAAGAAAGCTCTATTTGTGGGGGGAAAAAAGGACAAAAATTCATTTGGGTACAGTATTACATGACTGAGTAATTGTCATTCAAAATGTGAGAGCGCTGAAAATTGATTTGGGCAGGAGGGGGGTTTAAGTGCCCAGTTGTCAAGTGGTTAAAAGCTCTTGCATCCTAAGCGTACTGCCATTGTTTACTATGCATTGTTTTGTTTTGTTTTTTTAGTGCCAATCTTAAAACTGAAGTTTAATCTGCTTACATTTTACTTTCCCTGGTTCCTCCTTTTGTCTTTTTCACCAACTTAATGATTGCAGTTTAAAATACAATCTGTGCATTTTCATAATGTACCTTATTTTAGACCCAGTGATGTCATCACTGGATCTCTGTGCTTCTCTATGCCATGCAGGGAGATCACGGTTGGTGGGGGGGAGCAGGGTGCTCTACATACAGTAGCGACTTGAAAACCTCACAGCACCCTGCCTCAATACTCCTTCTTAGGAGCCCTCAGTCCTGATGATGGGCTGGCTCTGGATAGGAGTTCTGCAAATATCACAATGCCTTGACAGGTGGGTGTCAGTCCGGAGGAGTGGGTGATCCTAGGTAAGCTTAATTTGCATGCAGACCGCACTAGGCAACAACCACAAGTGATGCTGAGCTTCCATGATTGAAAGAGGGAAAATCCAATGAATGAAAGGGGACGAGGGACAATCAAGCTGGGGAGAAAAGGGCTAGAAAATGCTGGCCATCCTCAAGTTCAAGCTGCAGAGAGTTTTATCTTCCATTTGAAAACACCTTGATATTTTGACCAACCTGTACCTAAGTGAATCTGCTGTGCAATGCTCTGTATGTTTGCAGCCATTACTAGGTCCGCCATGCCCCGACAGAGGAAACCGGGCCCTGAGCTGACTCTGGATCTAACCCCTTCCTCCCTGCAAATGATGAAGAGGGCTCAGCTGCAACAATACTGCAAGAAGCTGGGCCTGGGAGGAGGTGGAAAGGTGAGATGTCTTCTTGGGGGGGGGGGGGGGGGGGGCCTGTGTTGCATTAGTGGCCTAGAGCAGAACATTGACTCTCTTTCTGTCTGTAGAACACGGACCTCATCCAGAGGCTGAAGGATCACTTAAAACCATCTTCAAACAGCAGCCAAGTAAGTCAAACCCAAATGCACTCCCCCTATACAAGTCTGCCCCAGGCTGAGGCTGTTCGGCACTTTTTGGGGTTCAGCTGTCTGAAGCCTTGCCATATGTAAGGAGGAACCTTCCTATTTTTTAAACATGGTCTCTCATATGTTCAACATTTTGCGTGGTTAGCCCTGGCTGCAAGTCAGTTTGCTTTCAGCGTGCCATAGTGCCTTATTCTGGGACCCTATACGTTTGTGGTGTGACGTTTTGGGGCCCCAATCTATTGCTGTGTCTTTTCTCGAGAGCCCTCCATTTCGGTGTGCCTTGCCCTGGGAGCCCTCAGTATAAATGAACGCTTCAAGAAGCGGTGTCTGTTATGGAATCCTTGACGTGTCCATGTGCCTTGTTCTGGGACCCACCAACTGTTGGTGTGTCTTGTTCTGGGTTCCTTTAAATGTTGGCGATCTCAGTTGATAGGTTACAAAACAAAGACACTTGGAGGTTACCACGACACGTGGAGGATCCCATAACACAGACACACCAACACTTGTGGGGCACACTGACATTTGTTGGGGGGGCCGGGTCCCAGAGCAAGGACACAAGGAACACTTGGCGGGTCCCGAAAAACATACTCTGACACTTGGCGGGTCCCAGAACACAGACATGTATACAAGGGGTTCGCCCTGGGACTTTGAGTGAGGTGAATATGGTTAGTCAAAAAACATAGAAGTAAAATAATGTAGATTTATTACAATTGTTGTGCATCTGAAACACAACAGCAAGAACACAGACAATCCAACATTTGGAGGAACCCAATTAAGGCATACCAACACTCTGAGACTTCCAGAACAGAAACTTGGAGACTTCCAGAACACTGACACACTAAGTGCCCGTATGTCTGTTCTGGTATGCCTTATTCAGGGTTCCTCTAAATGTTGGCTTGCCTGCATTACAGGAACCGCCAAGTGTCGGCTTGTCTGTTTATAGGACCCTCCATATGTTGGTGTCTCTTCGGAGACCTTCCAAGTATTCTGTCTTATTCTGGGACCTTTAAAGTGTTGGCATGTCCTCATCCTCCTGGGACCCTCCAAATCACAGCAACAATCCAAGTGGGCCCTTATCCACAAATGGCCACCTTAGGATTATGTCACCTACTTAGGTGTGCCTTTGATGCAGTGTTCTCCTCTTTGTTGGTGCCACTTGGTCAGGTATGCTATACTCACCTTTTTCCTGTATGGAAATTCCCCAGGGGCCTCAGTCACCCCACCTCTCTAAGCCCTGTGCAATGTATCAGTCACTTTGTGTTATGCCACAAAGTATTTATGCCCTCTACCTTAGTACCCTACTATATCCAGATCTAATCCTCTTGCATGGTTTGTTTGTGACGACATGTTTTCTCTGACAGAAGCCTCTTCAGACCCCTCCTCCTCCTCCTCCTCCACCGCAGAATGAAAGCCACCTGGAGGTGCCAGGTAAGACCCTTTTGAAACCCCCTTTTGCCCCTACATACAGAAAATTAAACCCACCAGTAGAGGTGTTATTGCCCTGCTCCGTTTCTTAAAGGAGACCTGTCCAAAAACAGTCTTCAATGCCAAGTTCTCCTTCCATACCTCCTTTTTATATCCAATCTGTTAAAAAAAAAAAAAAAAAAAAAAAAAAGAAGCACTTTTGACAGTTACATGGGCCTATAATCCCCATGGCTAGAATGTTGTGGCCCAGTGTATGCCCTGTAGGCATTAGTATATACTAGAACACCTGCTCTTCTAGATTGGTCTATTCAGCAGCCAAACAGAAATTTGGGGCCGATCCAGGCTCTGTCTCAGCTTTGACAACATCCATGTAAAGAAATTTACGAAACTTCTTCTTTTGTTCCAAATTGACACAGGGCACAGGTTGGTTATTTCTCTATGCATTTTGTCATAGAGGAATTGCATCAGTGCCTTGTGCTAGTTTGGAATAAAATAAGTTCTTAGTGACCATAGTATGCAATCTTCCCTTTTTTACTTTGAATCTGTAAGCATCGGGTCCAAAATGGAAAGGACCCAAATATGAGGCATGTATCAAATATTGGCCCCAGGCTGTGCTTTCTGATGCTACAAGATATTCGGTATTTATAATGCCTGCTTCTCTGGTCAGAGTACAGCAGACCTTGATGTCCTGGTATTTTGCGGCAATATATTGTATGTGCATTTTAAAGCAGCCCATTAAAATGAATGGGCTGGCAATGCCCCAAAATGTCAAAAAAAGGACATGCACATTTTTGGTAACACTTTGCACCACCATGTGTGTTGGTGTGTTACTATCTTGTGGTGCACTGCAGCATGTGCATTGGAGCGGTGTTGCCCTAGTGCAGTGGTCTCCAAACTGTGCCCCGGGTGGGGGGGGCCTGGATGCAACCTTTTGCTTTCCTTAATCTGGCCCTTGGGGCAGTGTTCCTCACTGATACAAGACACTATTCCTCCCACTGACACCGACATCCGTCCCCCCTAAAGTCTGAAGGACAGTGAACTGGCCCCTTTTTTTTTTTTTTTTTTTTTTTTTCTAGAAAGCTTAGAGACCCCTGCCCTAGGGCATTGAGGTGCTGTTTAAAGTGAATGGCACCACAACACACACATTCCTAATATACAGTGACTTGAAAAAGTATTCATACCCCTTCAAATTAGCAACTATTAGCCATGCACTCCACAAATCTGGACTTTATGGAAGAGTGGCAAGAAGAAAGCCATTGTTGAAAGAAAGCCATAAGAGGTCCCATATGGGAGAAGCCATGTGGGGAACACAGCAAACATGTGGAAGAAGGTGCTCTGGTCAGATGAGACCAAAATTGATCTTTTCGGCCTAAAAACAAAACTCTGTGTGGCAGAAAACTAACACTGCACATCACCCTGAACACACCATCCCCACCATGAAACATGCTGGTGGCAGCATCATGTAGTGGGGATGCTTTTCTTTAACAGGGACAGGGAAGCTGTCAGAGTTGATGAGAAGATGGATGGAGCCAAATACAGGACAACCTTAGAGTCTGCAAAAGACTTGAGACTGGGATGATGGTTCACCTTCCAACAGGACAACAACCCTAAATATACAGCCAGAGCTACAATGGAATTTTTAGATCAAAGCATATTTATGTGTTAGAATGGCCCAGTCAAAGTCCAGACCTAAATCCAATCCAGACGCTCTTCATCCAATCTGACAGAGCTTGAGCTATTTTGCAAAGAATGGGAAAAAAATGTCACTCTCTAGGTGTGCAAAGCTGGTAGAGACATCCCCAAAAAGACTTGCAGCTGTAATTGCAGTGAAAGGTGGTTCTACAAAGTATTGACTCAGGGGGGCGCCATACAAATGTACCCCACACTTTTCACATATTTATTTGTAAAAAAAAAAAAATTTAAACCATTTATCATTTTCCTTCCACTT
The DNA here is from genome assembly GCF_042186555.1 of Aquarana catesbeiana. NCBI lineage: Eukaryota > Metazoa > Chordata > Amphibia > Anura > Ranidae > Aquarana > Aquarana catesbeiana. Next base: position 57,485,793 of record NC_133329.1, read on the forward strand.
CACAATTATGTGCCACTTTGTGTTGGTCTATCACATAAAATCCCAACAAAATACCATTACGTTTTTGGTTGTAACATGACAAAATGTGGAAAATTTCTAGGGGTATGAATACTTTTTTAAGGCACCGTGTGTTGTAGTAATGCACCCGTTACTACAGGGCATTGCAGTGGAAGAGTGTTTTGGCCCTTAGAGTTGTGAACTGCAGTTATAACCAACACAGTCCTCTGGTATGTAATATATTTCCTATGACTTGCTGAACATTAGGTGTAGACAAATGACCACCTATTTATTTATTTTTTTTAATTTTTTTTTTTCAGGAGGGCGAGGTTGGTGTGTGGTCCATGGACAGCAGTTGACCATTGACCATTGGTTCCCCCTAACTCTGCGCTGTGGCCGGGTCTGCCTTATGAGCCATGGCTCTTATATCCCTCTGCGCCTGGCTCCTTCCTCCGTCCCCACTCCACCTGGGCTACAGGACAACCTTGTCTGTAGTGACTGCATGGAGAGGTCAGTGCTACTATCCAGATTCTACAAACAAAACTACCCAGGCAATACACTATTGTTTGGACTAAATTGTTTTTTTATTTACAATAGTGACATTTTTGATTTTCCTTAACTGAAATAAATATCATGTCTTCATTTTTTGGTTTAGAAATCAGGAGAAGGACTCCCGAGCCCAGCAAAAGTCGATTTTGGAAGGTATGCATCATAGTTTTTTGCATAGGCGTGCGCTGGATGTGCCTGGGCACACACACTAATGACCCCATGCGCACTTGCATTATCGCTCTGTGTGCCAGCGGGAAGATGGGAAAGATCACCCTCTTACTGGCTCTGCCATAAGAGAAGGACTTGCGCACTTCTTTCAATGTCCCGGGGCTAGAGAGTGTGTGTGTGTGTATATATGTATGTGTGTGTGTATATATAATAACTCATATACGCACGCCCTACTAATGCAATAGGCTGCACACACCTATGGCTGTTGTTTTCGAAGATAATATAAGGGGTTGGCAAATTATTTTAGAATTCAGGAACAAGTCCGTTCAGCTAGAGGTCAGCATGTTCTATGATTCTAAAAGCATCCACTCCTGTCCAAAGTGAAGGGAGGCATTCCACAGCTGTCTCTTCTCGTTGGTGTGGTGATAATGACTACACTTCCCAGTCCTAGATTTGTATTACAGTAGACTACAGTCTCGGGTCAGGCAAGATATGTCAGGATCGGAGTACTCTCAGCAGACAAGGGGGCAGTGAGGTGACCTGGGAGGTGTTGACTGCCCTGTCTCATGGTTGTCACCCAATGGCTGGATGTTGATCCATACAAGCCTTTCAGCCTGGGACTACTTGTAAAATCATGCCTAGGAGCCAAACATTCCAATAACCGGTTAATGGCGGCATAGTAGGGGCTGCCTCTGGGATCACAAGGCTTGTATCTGTTGGTACAAAAGTGGTGGCCCTTTGGGGGTAAAAAAAAAAAAAAAAAAAAAACAGTTAAGGGTAGGTAACTATATCCAAACAAGGGGTTAGGCTTGCATCACTGGGGGCTACAGGAAAATTGGGGTTACAGGGTGGGTACGACTTGGGGTTTCAGGATGCTTTAATAAGGAGGGTTAGTGTTGGGGTGGCAGGCAGAGTTGGGGTTACAGGGAAGGCTAAGGTTAGAGCGGGTAAGACTTAGGGTTTCAGGGAAGGTCGGTTGTGGAAGAATAATTCCTATAGTATTTTGTTATATGGGGAGGGTTTGCAGTGGGGTTACAGGGAGGGTAAAACTTGGGTTTTTAGGGCAGGTTAGTCTTTGAAGGAGGGGTTAGTATTGGGGTTACAGGGGGCTTAGTGTAGGGGGTTACAGGGACAGTCATTCTTATGGTTTTAGTTATATTGGGAGGGTTGGTTTTGAGGTTACAGGGGGGCTTAGTGTTGGAGTTACAAGGCAGGTTAGTGTTGGGGTTACACTGAGGGTCTAGGCTACAAAAAAGGTTAGACTGAGGGTTAGGGTTACAGGGAAACAATTTTATAGTTTGTCATACAGAGAGGGACATGGTGTTGGGGTTACAGAGAGGGATTTAGTGTTGGGATAACAGGGTTGGTAACAGATGGGGTTACAGGGAAAATAAGAGGTGGGGGGGGGGGGGGGTGTGATGATGGTTGGGCTTGGGTTAGTCATGGGATTACAGGGAGAGTTAGGTTTGCAGGGAAAGTAATTCTTATAGGTTTAGTTATATAGGGAGGGTTGGTTTTGGGGTTACAAGGAAGGTTAGTATTGGGGTTACAGGGGGAGTTGATGTCAAGGTTACAGGGAGGGTAAAAGTTAGGGTTTCGGGGGGGGGGGAGGGGGGTTGTTGTGCTTATAGGAAGAGATAGTGTTGGGGTTGCAGGAAGGCTAGGAGCTGAGGGTTCAAGAAGGGTTAATGTTACAGGGAAGGAAGAGTTGGAGTTACACAAGGGGTTAATGTCACAGGGATGGTTAGGGTTACAGGGAGGAGAAGTTTGAGTTGCAGAGCAGAATCCTATGTAAATGGTCCATCAGACGGATGTCCATGTCTAGGGCAATGGAGGAAAATTGCCCTGGAGGATTTTGGACCATCCAGTAATTAGAAGGTCTAATTAAACAAATTATTGAAATAATTGTTTGATCTGCAGATGGATCGTGTCCGAACACAGGCCCTGGGAAGTCTACCTCTGTGGGGTAAGATATACAAATGAATAGAAATGTATTTTACAAACATCAGAGTCCCTGCACCTTCAGTCATGTGACTTTTCTGCCTGCAGCACATCTCGCCATCGTCATAAGTCTGGAAAATTCCAGCCACAAGAAGACCCAGAGTATGCTAAAAAGGTAAAATTGCCAAAATACATGTACCTATAAAATAATCCAAAAATTTGTGTTTTTTTTTTTTGTTGTTTTTTTGTTTTTTTTTATGTGAAACCTGCTGTAAAGCTGACTGCCTTGTAAAGTTGCCAGTGGACTGTTGGTTTATAGGCTCCAATACTATAAGTTAAAGCTAAACTCCAGATTAACAAACTGATAAAGTACAAATCCTGTGTTGGGTAAAACCATAGGCAACCCCAGGCAACAATGAACCTCCCTTCAGCAAAAAAATACCAAGCCAGCAACAATAGACCCCCATGAGCAGCAACAGATCTTCCAGCAGCCAGCAAAAATAGACCATTAACAGGAGACCTACCCATCAACAATAGACCACCCACATGCAGAGATCCCCAGGATCATTAGACCCTCTAGAACTCCTTGCCATAAAATACATTCAGCTCTGGAGGTGCCGGAACGGTGTTCCTCCACATTCCCACAAAAAGGCGTGTGTGTATATTTTATCCGACCAGTAAATGGGAAAAGCAGCAGACTAATTGGCTGATTTGTCACTATGCTCTCTCCTATCAGCATGGTTCGTGTTAACAAAATGAGCCTTGCCTGGTTGGTTCTGAGTTCTGCTGTAAGAGACAGGTCAGATTTAAGTACTTGCATCGCTTGAATTTAAAAAAAAAAAAAAAAAAAACAAAAAAAAAAAAACAAAAAAAAAAACCAAACCGTTAACAACATAACTAGTAAGGCACAGCTCTCGCTACAATACTGACCTTGTGTTCAGTGCTGCCCCCTGCAGATATTCCACTCCCTCGTCTGTCATCTTCTGGGTTCAGGTGAGGCTGTGCATTCAGCCTCTCATGCATATAGGAAAAGTCCACCTTGTGCACGTTCTCCTCACCTCAGCAATTGTGGGTGCACAGCTATGGGTGGCAGCACAAGTAGATACTCCTTTGACCAAAGCCTGTCATAGACCGGCCCCCTGGGAGTGCATCATGTGATACAGGCTGTCATGATCCCGCCTCCTGGGACTGTGTTTTCACATCAGCCTGGGCTCTTACAGTAGGATACTGCAGGGGGTAGGTCTGGCGGTGGTTGCCAAGCACAATGATGTACAAGTCACTGGAGAAATGGTTACTGGCAAAAACTCCCACTACTTGATTACATACCACGGATGGTGCGAAGACTAACCCATGTTGGCTTTGATTGGCAGTAAGTTGCTGTGACTGACGCCATGTCTTGTACCTCTTGCAGGTGGATGATCTACTTAACCAAATGGCCACGGGACGCGTCGACTCCCAGAAAGTCTTACAGCCCATCCGTCCAGGCGTTGTCCATTCTCCTATAGCAAAACAGGAATCCAGCCCCGTATTTTATTAATGCCTGAGCAGGGGTGCAAATCGGAGCAAAAAAATCTGCTTTTTATGTAACTGGTGGAGGAAAAAGAAAAAAAAGAAAAGAAAATCCAAGAATATGTACTTCCAATGATCTCCACGCACGCAATTCCCCCATTTCTCACTGTGAATGCCATAGAACGCTCGCACAAACCAGAGCCGTTTTGCATTTTTTTTTAATATTTCTACATATAGTGGCAAATAAAAGACTTCCTTTTTTTTTTAAATGGTTCTTCGTCTACAATTTTTAAGACTATTCTGAACACCTGAGCCGACTCAATAAATATGCCATAGTAACCAATCTGAGTATATGTTACTGAAGATAGATTATCTCAAGGAGGATTCTGATTGGTTGCTGTGGGTAATTTGCATTTCTCTTTACACCGTTTGAGAAGGTCCATGCATCTCGATTTTAAAGTATATGTAATGGTCAAAAATGTTGTGGTTTTTTTTTTTAATTTTATTTTTTTTTTATGGGTAGCATCCATCTAAATCCCATTGGAGACTATTACCTTCACTTCCTGACCCATAAATACAACAGGAATTGAGAGGAAATTGCTTCAAAATTAGGAGACCAGAACAACCGTCCCAATAAATTTCCCCTTCTATTTCTGTTCTAGTGATTTCAAAGTGTTGGATTTACCCCCATTTGCAGTGCTGACATGGGTAAATCTGTGTGCTGCCACACTCCCTGTGTTGGTATTGTCTAGCTGGGACCTCGCAAGCCGAACAAATTCCAGATCTAGCAATGTGAGATCCAATGCACACCCTTTCATACATGGCAAGAATCCACTCAGGTCAAGTATGGCTAACAAGTTTCAAGGGCAGTCCCCACTTCATCAGAGCCCCTGATGAAGAGGGGACTCCCCTTGAAACGAGTCAGCCATGCTTAAATGGGAATAAAACACTGTTCAAGTAAGTGTGTGCATTGGATCTCACGTTACTAGATCTGGAATTGGCTAATGAGCTTTTGCACATTGCTGTTTGAGCGTATAGCACCTGTCTACTTTTATTAATAAATGGTCTGCAATGGTAATCCACTAAGCTGGTGGGCTCTTTGTTTCTTAGTACATGTGATATCAGGGCTGCCCCAGCCTTAAGAGGGCAGCAAAGCTTAGTGGTGTAACGCGTCTCTGGAGTGGAGCAGTGAAGGTCCATCAGTCTCCGAACACCACAACAGAAAGCAGGAGGCTTTTTTTGTTTTTTTTTTTTGTTTTACAGTCTAGCTGGGGCCTCGCAAGCCATAAAAGGCCCCTCAGAATGCAAGCAGCCCATGGGCTACCAGTTGGATAGGCCTGGTAAAACTGGTACTAGAGGCTAAGTTGGACTTCAGTGGAACTGAGTCTGGGAATCCCTTCCTTACCGGCTTTATTAAAGAGTAACCAAAGAGCAACCGATCTACCGCAGGTCAACCAGTACAAAATGGATTCTGTTTGGCTGAATGGGTTACTACACTTAAAGTAGATATAAACTGTAACTGGATAACATTTAGTGTCTTCTCCAGCCATTTTGAGCCTCTTCCTATCTACATGCTTTGACTTCAGTACTGGCTGCACATGATTGCTCTGGACCAGTTTCCTGATTGTGACAATGTTGGCCCATGTCTGAGCAACGTGTATCGGTACAGTCCCTTGTAATCTCCAACAGGGAGATATGTGGAAGGGTGATGTAGGGAGCACGGCTGGGAGACACCCCATAACAGAAACATACTTTAGATGCCAACTGTCCCGGTTATGCTGGGACAGTCCCGCATCGCAGACCTCAGTTCCAGTGACACTGTCTTGAGATCACAGCATCACCCGTATTTGAGTTACTGAGCATGTGCAGTAACTCAAAAGTATTAAAGCAGAACCAAAATCTGCAAAACTTGCCTCTCCTATGACGGCCTAAGGTTCCTCGCCGGAATCTTCTACTGTGCATTAATATTTAGCAGTCCTCATTGGCCAGTGCAAGATGATGTCACTTCTGTGCATACACAGGAGTTCCCTGATGTCAACACACAGAATCTGTGTACATTCTAAAGAATACTGCAAGCAGGCATGTAGGTTTTATTTTATTGCAGAAGAGACATTGCTTTCCTATCCTGAAAGTGTCTGCTTTCTTGCAGTTCCTACATATATATAGCCGTGGGATGTTTCTTGCAAATGGGCAGGGGTAACAGTTGTCAGGGAAATGGGGCTTAATGTGTTAAGTATGCAGGAAGTGATTGCAACAAGGACCATCGTGGCAGGATCACCAGGGATTCATTTAATGTGAAACTTCACCCTCTCAATCAACATGGACAATTTTAATCCTTATGCTAATAGCATTGGTAAATAAGAAAGTATATCATATTTAGCATTGGCATTATCATATTTATCATTGGTAAATAAGAAAGGTATATCATATTTTACTTTTTTTTTTTAAACTTTTTATTTTACATTTCTTCAGTTACTTCCTGGTGTCCAGGCCTAAGCAAATGATGTCATGCATCCCAGGAGTCTTCAGTAGGGGAAGGGGGGGGTTTGCCTTAGCAAAGGGCACATGGATTTCAGGATGTAAAAGCTCCCATCTGCCTTTAATAAAGATGGCCACAGCCAGAAATGCTAGGGGGGTGTTTTTCTAAGTGATTTCTCAGCAAAATAAAGCATGGAGACTTGGATGGATGGGGGAGTTTGCTTTAAATATTATAAGTTAATTAAATTGTGAGCTAACTCACTACACCTTCTCCACACCCCTAGTACCCGCTGTACTTGCCTCCTTCCCTGTCTATCTATTGCTACCCATGCAGCTGGTGTAGTGGACCCAGCATCTGAACATTTCAGTACACAGCCCGGAGGTATCGTGGTGGTGAGTGGGCATTGGTTAGTCCCAGAACATGACTGACCTGACCAATGAAAATCACTCTGGGGTGTCACGAAAGAAGGAAGGTCACTGGGGAGCACAGATTGCTAATGCCCAGACTAGTACATCCGCTAGCATGGGCAGTGAAGGTAATCGATAAAATGCAGCAGGGACCAAGGGTGTTACGAGTTAATTCACCTTTTCAACTTTTGTGAAAAGGTGAACTAACCCTTTAAAAAAATGTTAATTCTTGGGATATGCACTTTTGAGTATGGCTAATTGTTTTAATACTGGCTGTGTTCCAATCTGGGTACCAGCATTCTGGCCTGGTCATAGTGATACATGGAAGTGCGGACATCTTATGCTTTACTTTTTAAATTGAAGTCGCATTGAAAAGGGAGACCAAGGGGTTGATTTACTAAAGGGCAATCCACTCTGCACTACAAGTGCACTTGTAAGTGTAGTCGCTGTAGATCTGAGGGGAAACTCTGAAATTAGGGGAAGCTCTACTGATTTTATCATCCAATCATGTGCAAGTAAAAATGCTGTTTTTTTTTTTTTTTTTTTTTTAATTTTCCTTGCATGCCCCCCTCAGATCTACGGCGACTGCACTTTCAAGTGCACTTGTAGTGCAAAGTGGATTTGCCTTTTGTAAATAACCCCCGTGTTTTACAAAGCGCTCTTTTATTGCCTGAAAATAAAGCAAGTTCAAGAAGAAAAGGTGATTAAGACAGATGCAGGAGATTTAAACATGCCCATTTTTCACCTTAGCGTGGTTTTGTTGGCCTGTTCTAATCTCCTGGATAAAGTTGAATCAACCAATAAAGGTGAAATGCACTCCTATCTGTGTCTGCTCCATGCTGGGGCTATTGGGCACTTTTTGGGGTTCAGATATGTATGTGTAATTTTCTATATAATATATATATATATATATATATATATATATATATATATATATATATATATATATATATATATATATATATATATATATATATATATAATATTCTCGGTCTCTCGTGTTTAATATTTGCATGGTTGGCCCTGGCTGCAAGTCAGTTTGCTCAACTTCCAGGGTGGCCTGGAAGCCTTGTTCTGGGTCCCTCCAACTATTGCTGTGTCTTGTTTTGGGACCCTCCAACTATTGCTGTGTCTTGTTTTGGGCCCCTCCAACTATTGCTGTGTCTTGTTTTGGGCCCCCCCAACTATTGCTGTGTCTTGTTTTGGGCCCCCCCAACTATTGCTGTGTCTTGTTTTGGGCCCCCCCAACTATTGCTGTGTCTTGTTTTGGGGCCCCTCCAACTATTGCTGTGTCTTGTTTTGGGCCCCTCCAACTATTGCTGTGTCTTTGTTCTGGGGACCTTTAAGTGTTGGTGCATCTTGTTCTGGAATCCTCCATGTATGGTATGCCTTGTTCTGACAACCGTTAAGTGTTGGTGTGTCTATGTACTGGAACCCTTCAAGTATTGGTGTGTCTGTGATCCTGGAAGTGTCCATTTGCCTTGTTTTGAGACTCTCTTAATGTTGGTTTGTCTGCATTCTGGCATCTGCCAAGTGTCAGTGTGTTTTTGTTATGAGACCCTCCAAGTGTTGGTGTGTCTTTTTCCTGAGACCCTACAATTGTCAATTTGCCCTTGTTAAGGGTCCCTACAAGTGTTTGGTGTGCCTCAACGTGTCAATGTCTTTTTCTGGAACTGTTGGCGTGTCTTGTCAGGAGTTCCTCTAAATGTCGGTTTGCCTGTGTTCTGGATGGGACCCACGAAGTGTTTGGTGTTTTTGTTTTGTTCTAAAAATCTTCAAGTCTTGGAATGTCCATGTTCTGGGACCCACTAAGTGTCCACTATTGTACCTCCAAGAGTCACTGTATCTTTGTTCTTGAACCCTCCAAGTGTTGATGTGTCTGTTTATGGGACCCACCAAATGTTTGTGTATTCTGAGACCCTCCAAGTGGTATGTCTTATTCTTAGACCCTTAAAGTGTTGGCATATCCCTGTCACCCGGGGACCCTCCAAATCACAGCAACAATCAAAGAGTGACCATAATCCACAAATGGCCACCTTAGAATTATACCACCTACTTAGGTGTGCCCTTGACTGGTGCAGTGTTCTCCACTTTGCTTACAAGACCAAGGTGAGTACAGCATACCTGATTAAATGGCACCAACAAATTCCCCAGAGACCTCCAGTAACTCCACCTTTCTAAGCCCTGTATAGTGTATCAGTCACTTTGTTTATGTGCCACAAAGTATATATATATGCCCTCTACCTAAATGTGCTCTGTTCTGATCCACTATACCCTACTATCTCCAGATCTTGCATGGTTTATGTGTGATGACATGTATTTTTTTTTTTTTTCTCTGACAGAAGACTCCACAACCCCCCTCCTCCTCTACCGCAGAATGATAAAAGTCTGGAGCCGCCAGGTAAGACTTTTTGAGACCCCCCTCCCCTTCTGCACTGTCCCTGCATACAGAAAATTTTACCCACTGATAGAGGTGTTGCTCTGGGAACAGAGTTTCTCAAAGGGGACCTGTCAGAAAATAAGTCTTCATTTCAACTCTACAATACATTCATTTTCCTTTGACACGTTGGTTCCTTTTTAAAAAATTATTTTTCCACAGTTTCTTAGGTCAACTCAATTTTACCAAAGCAAGGCATCTTGGGACATGTAGTCCATATGGGAAAGATTCGTCCTCTAGCTGTATTGTGTGAAAATACTATTACCAGAGGGCTGATGGAGAAGAGCCGACCGCTGGGAGAGACTTGGGACCGTCATGGATCAGTGTGCAGAGAATCTGTTACTGGGTGAGCTGCAGCAGTTTGCGGCCTACTTCAACAGATCTACTCAGCGGATATCTGGAAGAACACCTGCGGACATGCCCGCATCCAATTCGCAATAGCAGGAGATTTTGACCAGCTCTCTATGGAGCCGGTTCACATATCTCCACAGCAAGTCCGGTGCGTTTTGCAGAAAAATGCTGTGCGGCTTTTGGTCCATTTCAGTTCCGAATTCAGCCCAAATTTCGGGGCGGAAAATGGACCTGAATGGTAAACCAGCATGCTTCTGACCCCCTGCTGTGAGACAGATTTGGGGATGTGTGAACCCAGCCTTAGGAAATCGTGTCGTTAAAACTATCAAAGCTACATTCACCAAGAACTCTCTGTAAGAGCAGGTTGAACATATAGATAGATAGATAGATAGATAGATACTTATGGAAACAATAAGTCAGGATTGCTGCACAAGAAATTTATTTCTGTAAAAAATTACATGAATATCAGACATCGAAGCGATACCAGATGCAGCTGGCTGCGATGTTTCAGGCTTTGACAGATCACGCCCTTTCTCCCAATCGTATGTCTGCAACTGGTTACATACATCACATGGTGTATATATATATATACACACACACAAGTTCCTTAATTATATTTAATTAAGCTGGAATTAATTAACCTACATCTAGTAACAGGTTTTTTAACTAAATCATTTCTCCTCATTTCACGTGGTTGGAACAATCAAATGTCAACAGGTATTATTGCCTCTTCACCAAAAAAAGGAAAAAGAAAAAAACAAAAAGGGAAGAGGAAAAAAGGGAAAAAAAACAACAAAAATTTTTCCATAAAAGACGTTTTTCCTGGAAAAAGTTTTCTCTTCACAGTATCTATAAAAAAAACCAGCAAAATAATAATAAGATGTAACAATGAACACGGAGTATCACCTTTTCACAATAATATGTAGATAAATTATTATTTTGAAAAGGTGATACTCCGTGTTCATTGTTACATCTTATTATTATTATTTTGCTGTTTTTTATAGATACTGTGAAGAGAGAACTTTTTCCAGGAAGAACGTCTTTTTTTTTTTTTTTTTTTTTATGCAAAAAGTTTTTTGTTGGGTTTTTTTTTTGCCTTTTTTTTTTTTGCCCTTTTTTTGCCTTTTTTTTTTTTTTCTTTTTCTTTTTTCTTTTTTCTTTTTCCTTTTTTTGGTGAAGAGGCAATGATACCTGTTGACATTTCATTGTTCCAACCACGTGAAATGAGGAGAAATTATTTAGTTAAAAAACCTTTTCAAAATAATAATTTATCTACATATTATTGTGAAAAGGTGATACTCCGTGTTCATTGTTACATCTTATTATTTATTATTATTATTATTTTGCTGGTTTTTTTTTTTTTCTATAGATACTGTGAAGAGAAAACTTTTTCCTGGAAGAACGTCTTTTATGGAAAAAGTTTTTTGTTGTTTTTTTTTTTTGCCTTTTTTCTCTTCCCTTTTTGTTTTTTTCTTTTTCCTTTTTTTGGTGACGAGGCAATAATACCTGTTGACATTTGATTGTTCCAACCACGTGAAATGAGGAGAAATGATTTAGTTAAAAAACCTGTTACTAGATGTAGGATGATTAATTCCAGTTTAATTAAATATAATTAAGGAACTTGTGTGTGTATATATACCATGTGATGTATGTAACCAGTTGCAGACATACGATTGTGAGAAAGGGCGTTATCTGTCAAAGCCCGAAACGTCACAGCCAGCTGCATCTGGTATCGCTTCGATGTCTTTGATATTCATGTAATTTTTTACAGAAATAAATTTCTTGTGCAGCAATCCTGACTTATCGTTTCTACATATCGGTCCGTGGGAGGGACCAGGTTATTAGCACAGCCAAGATCGTTTAGTGCACCTCACCCTGCATATGGTTATAATATATATATATATATATATAATTTTTTTTATTATATATAATTTGTTTGGGATAAGAAATATAGTTTTAACTGTAGTGATTTGCTACCAATAATACCCTTTATAATAGTGTTTTGGAGTTAAATTCAGGTTTGTTCTTTTGTCTTTCTCCATTTATCCTATTGAGTCAACTATTCCTGAATTAACTAAGTTTGGTGTATTTTATTACTGCTGGTGTTATCTAAACAAAAAATGTTTTGAACCCAGGGTGTCGGAGGTGACAGAGGCCTCATGGGCAGGGCCGGCCCTACCATGGGTCCCAGTTAGGGGTTATCACCTGTCCGGGATTCACCCAGACAGTTCGGGTTTGGAATCGTGTGTCCAGGTTTCAAACTGCCTGAAACCCAGACACATTATTCAGACTGTGCCTGAGAAAAGGAAAGTGGGGGCCGGAAATTTGAAGTCCAGCAGCCTCAGATACATCTGAATGAAAGGTGCTGGCTGCCAAGGGGTGAGTGAGCTCACCATCCTTCTCCCTCCTGCCTCTGAGTGAGAGCACTAAGGTAAATCGGGGTTCTCAGAGCACCCCTTACATCAGAGCTACCCTTTTTACATCGGAGTTCTCAGTGTTCCCCCTTGCATCGGAGTTCTCAGTGTTCCCCCTTGCATCGGAGTTCTCTGTGTTCCCCCTTGCATCGGAGTTCTCAGTGTTCCCCCTTGCATCGGAGTTCTCTGTGTTCCCCCTTGCATCGGAGTTCTCTGTGTTCCCCCTTGCATCGGAGTTCTCTGTGTTCCCCCTTGCATCGGAGTTCTCTGTGTTCCCCCTTGCATCGGAGTTCTCTGTGTTCCCCCTTGCATCGGAGTTCTCTGTGTTCCCCCTTGCATCGGAGTTCTCTGTGTTCCCCCTTGCATCGGAGTTCTCTGTGTTCCCCCTTGCATCGGAGTTCTCTGTGTTCCCCCTTGCATCGGAGTTCTCTGTGTTCCCCCTTGCATCGGAGTTCTCTGTGTTCCCCCTTGCATCGGAGTTCCCAGAGCATCCCTTATGTTGACTCGAAGAAAAGGTGGCAACCCTAGTCCCAGTGGGTCCATGGGACCCGGGCGGCAAGTTGAGAAAGGGAGCAGGGCCGCCGCTACCTACCCAATTCGCGCCAAGTGCAGACAGGAGATGAGTGTGAGAGCGAGTCTCTGCCCATATCATGAAGTCGGGAGGAACTTTCTCACCCTGAGCTGGGTGGGGAGTCTGCAATATATACATTGGCCTCTCTGTATACCACTTAGCCCCTCTGTATACCCACTAGCCTGTCTGTATACTACACTAGCTCTTAACCGAGGTTCACACTTATGTGTTTAGGGCAAAATCTGACTTCCTAATAAATTTAATTTTAGTTTTATTTATCATGATATAGAATAATGGCTGTGGGGGGCCTTTTGGTGGGTATGATTTTTGTTTTTTTTATTTTTTTTTTGGGTTGGGGGCAGCATTTCGTTCTTGGACCCAGGCAGCACAATGTCTTGGGCCAGCCCTTCTCACAGGGTCAGGGAAACCAGAGGGGTATTGGTTTATCTTGCGACCCTCAAGAGGGCATCGCTATGTATGTATGCATCTATTTTATTTATTTCATTTTTGCTCTAACTCTGAAAAAAGCTTAACGTGGCTATTTAGCGTTTTTATCAGTGTTTTTGAACCATAAGCTTTTATGGGAGGATAGTTTTTCCGAAAAAAAAACAGGAAAAAAAAAACTTTAAACGCTGAAAAACGCACTCTACAGCTAACGTTACTGTCTTTTTTTTTTTTTTTTTTTTATAACGTCCAGTGTGCATGAGGTCTTAATGTGCGTTACATTAAGGCAAGCTATGAATGGCACTGGAACTCTCACTCCTAATGTATATTGTGGTAATGTGTATGTTATTACAATGCACTGCAGTGGAAGAGTGTCAAGCTTTAGGCCTCATGCACACTGGACGTTTTAAAAAATCCAGTAACATTGGCTATAGAAAGCTGTAGCTGTAGTTCCTTTTTTTGTTTTTTTTTTTCAGCATTTTGTAGTAGTGTGGTTTTATAATGAGCAGGGCCCTTCTATTCCTTCCGTATTGTAATGATACTGTCACCCTTTATATTGTAAAGCGCTGTGCAAACTGTTGGTGCTAAAAAAATCCTGTATAATAAGAATTACTGGTGATTGGGGATGAGCGAACGGTTCGGGCCGAACTTTGGCTGTTCGGACATTCTCCGAAGCAACCAAATTATCAGGGCGTTCGGCCAGCTGAACGACCACAATGCGCTGCGCCGCCACACAGTGCATTGAAAGCCCTGATTGGCTGAGACGATGAAGGCTTCGCCCAATCAGGGCACAGATCGCTGTCATAATTGACTGTATCCAATCATGGCTCATTGCTCTTATTCCCACCCCACACTATAAAAGTATTCCCTCTATAGCGGCCATTTGTAATGTGATAGCAGCGTGGAAAGGGATAGAAAAGGGCTCTGTTCATTGCTATTAGACAGTTGGTGTACTATTCTGATTCTATTGTCGGTGTAGAATATTAGTTTAGTGTGAATCTAGTGATAGGTCAGTGTGAGTGTAGTGCAACCATTCATCTTTACATTAGTGTGAGTGTAGTGACCATTTAATACCGTATATTTCATTGCGTTACTGCAGGTTTAACGCAGTACATTTCTGGGCGTTAATACAATTTTAATGCCGTATATTTCATTGCGTTACTGCAAGTGTAACGCTATATAGTTCTGTGCGTTACTGCATGTTTGATGCAGTATATTGCAGTGTATCCGTGGGGTGTGTGTGTAGTTATTACTCACATTAAAGTGCACCAAACACCACTTTGCATTGATTAAACTGCATCCACGTACACATTTTACACATCTTTATTACATTTTGTTAATAAGCGTGCCCCCATCATGTCTGGGGGGGGGGGGGGACAGCATGGAGAGGCAGACGTTCCCATGACACTGAGGGGGGCCAGCAGTGTATGTGTCCACAGGCAAAGGTGGACGTGGTCAGTCCGCAGGCAGGGCATAATTTCCTCACTTTAGTGATGTTGCCCATGCCATCCAGCCACAGCATGCAGAGAAGGTGGTGGACTGACTTACTAAACTGTCCTCTTTCTCCATCACCCAAGCAGAGACTAGTGCGCAGTCCCTTGCAGCTGCCAGAGTGGCAAAACCTGCCTCCTTGCCCACAGCTATTCCTGCCAAAGCCCCAACATCCGGCATGGAGGAGTCAGCTGAGTTATTTGAACATAGTGTCAGCCACTTGTTCCTTGACGGTGCACAGCCATTACTTGATTCAGATGTTGGTTCTGAGGTTGACAGCAGGAACATGAGCCTACAGAGGGGAGGACACTGGTACACAAATTGGCATTCATGTCCCCCACCCCCACAGTATTTCCAAGTTGTCTCCAGTGGTAATGAGGATGGAGATGATGAGGTCACTGACGTGACTTTGGTGCCAGATAGAGCAGAGGAGGAAAGTGAGGGTGAGGCACAACCTCAACAGGGCAGCCATCATGGAAGAGTGGAGAGCAGCCACCCTATTCTATCACATTGTGGAGCTGTTATCTCCTGGCCCACTTCCCACAGCTCAGGTGTCCGGGTCTTTTTTATAGTACATGTGCAGCCGATCGCACTGTTGCTATTTGCAAACTTTGCCTCAAGTGCATCAAGCCTGGCAGATACACCAATTGGGTACCACATGCTTGACCAGGCATTTTACCTCCCACCACTCAACCCATTGGCAAGAGCGCCGGAAAGCCACACAAAAGCAGTTGCCTACAAAATGGAGAAGGAAAATGTTGTTCTTTCTTTTTCTTTTTTTTTTTTTTTTGAGCTTTAACCGGTTCAATACCGGGCCTTTTCACCCCCTTCCTTCCCAGACCAATTTTTAGTTTTCAGCGCTGTCGGGGGAGTTAGGGTTTTGGGGGGAGGGGTTGGGGTTATAGGAAGGGATAGTTTTGGGGTTACACTGAGGGTTAGTTTTGGAGTTACAGGGGAGCTTAGTGTTGGGTTACAAGAAAGGTTGGTGTTGGGGTTACAGGGGTGATAACAGATGGGGTTATGAGGGAGTTGGGGTTTTCAGGGGGAGGGGTTAGAGGAAGGGATAGTTTTGGGGTTACAGGGGAGCTTGGTGTTGGGTTACAAGAAAAGTTAGTGTTGGGGTTACAGGGATGGTAACAGATGGGGTTATGGGGGAGTTAGAATCCTAGGCGGATAGCCCATCAGACAGATATTCATGTCTAGGGCAATGGAGGAAAATACTTGCAGTAAACCTCTATATACTATAGAACAGTGGCGAACCTTGGCACCCCAGATGTTTTGAAACTACATTTCCCATGATCAACTACACTGCAGAGTGCATGAGCATCATGGGAAATGTAGTTCCAAAACATCTGGGGTGCCAAGGTTCGCCATCACTGCTATAGAACATATTGCATAGGGGGCTACAAAGGAATGGTACATTTAGTAGAAGCTACAAGAGGGTTTTGGACAGTCCATGAAATAGAAAGTTTCTTTAAACAAGTTAATGAAATTGTTTAATCTGCAGATGGATCATGTCCAAGCACCGGCTCTGGGAAGCCTACCTCTATGGGGTAAGTTATACAAAATGTCTAAAAATTACATTTAACAATGTAAGGTGTAAGGCACTGCAATGCTGAACTTGTCTTCAGTGCTGCCCCCCTGCAGATACTCCACTCCCTCGCCTGTCATCTTTGGGGTTGAAGTGAGGCTGTGCATTCTGGCTGTCATGCATTTAGGAAAAGTCCACCTCGTATATGTACTTCCCACCTCTGCAATAGTGAAAGCACAGCTATGGGCGGCAGCACCATTAGCCACTCATTTGACAAAGCCTGTCATAGACCCGCCCCCTGGGAGTGCATCATCACGTGATGCAGGCTGTCATGATCCCGCCTCCTGGGAGTGTGTTGTCGCATCAGCCTGGGCTCTTACAGCAGGATACTGCAGGGGGCAGGTCTGGCGGCAGCTGCCCAGCAGGACGATGTACAAGTTATTGGTAAGAACTCCCACCACTTGATTACGTACTGCGGATGGTGCACAGACACGCCCATGTTAGTTTTGGTTGGAAGTAAGTGGTTACATAGTTAGTCAGGTTGAAAAAAGACACAAGTCCATCTAGTTCAACCAATAATTAAAATAAATCATACAATCCCATATACACACAATCCTTCAACCACAGTTGATCCAGAGGAAGGAGAACAACCCCAGCAGAGCATGATCCAATTTGCTACAGCAGGGGAAAAAATCCTTCCCGATCCCCCGAGAGGCAATCGGATTATCCCTGGATCAACTTTACCTATAAATGTCAGTACCCAGTTATATTATGTACAATAAGGAACAAATCCAGGCCTTTTTTTTAATATATATACAGTCTGGAGGAAAGAAGGGAAATGGGGGACATGATTTAAAGGGGGTGAATGAGGTTCAGGAAGGCAGTCTTTTCAATATGAAACCAAAATCAAGAACGCGGGGACATGACCTCAAGCTAACAAGAGGAAAGTTTAAAACTAATCTTAAAAAGTATTATTTTACTGAAAGGGTGGTTGATGATTTGGCATAAACTACCAACAGAAGCAGGGCCGTCTTTAAGCAGGGCAAAAGAGGCAGCTGCCCTGGGCCCTGTCATTGTTTTGGGGCCCAAAGCAGCTGCCTCATACTTGCCAACTATCCCAGTTTAACTTCCCTTGTCCCTTGAAGTTTTAGTCCTGTGCTGTATCTCAGCGTGAATTTCTGTTACTAATGCTGCCCAGCTCTGCCCTATTGTTTTGTACAGATGACTCACCTGCAGACCCTGTGTTTACATATAACAGGCATTCATATGTAAATAGCGGCACTATTAATATTTTAATAGTGTTGGACCGTCTGCATTGATATGTAAATAGAGGCGGCATTCATACGTATATCATGCCTCCCTGAGTACAGTCTAGCAACCAATCAGTGAGCAGTACTAAAGTGCAGTAACCTCTAGCAACCAATCAGTGAGCAGTATTGATGCACAGTAATCTCTAGCAACCAATTAGCAACAAGCAGAAGTCACGTGCTGTGACCTCTAGCAGCCAATGAGCAGTAATGATATGCTGTAACCTCTATCAACCAATTACAATCACTGCCTGATCTGATTTAGTGGAGCACGAAATTTCATGGGGGGGGGGGGCAAGAATATGTCCGCCCAGGGTCCAATCAATAGTAAAGACGGCCCTGAACAGAAGTAGTGAGACAGTCAACAGTAAACCGCTTTAAAAATGCTTGGGATAAACCTAAATCTATAGTCAGACAACAAAGTTAATGGGAGGGGGGGGGGGGGGAGACTCCATGGACTACTCAGTCTTTTTCTGCCGTCACTTTTTGATGTTTTCACTATATGGACCCCTTATGTATTTGTACATGTTGATCATATCCCCCCTTAATCTCCTCTTAAGGGTAAATATATTCAGTTCCTCTAATCTTTCCTCATAGTTGAGCTCCTTCATGCCTCTTATCAGTTTGGTTGCCCTTCTCTGCACTTTCTCCAGTTCCCAGATATCCTTTTTGAGAACTGGTGCCCAAAACTGAACTGCATATTCCAGATGAGGTCTTACTAATGATTTGTACAGATGATATCTCTCTCTGGAGTCCATACCTCTCAATACAAAGGACTTTCCCCGCTTTGGAAACTGCAGCTTGGGCATTGCATGTTGTTATTAAGCTTATGATCTACCAAAACCCCCAGATCCTTCTCCACCATGGATTCCCCCAGTTGTACTCCCCCTAGCATAGGCGTGCGCACAGGGTGTGCCGGGTCTGTCTGGTCACGCCCTAATCACCCCATGCTGTCTCCAGAGATTTGCCACAAAATGCTGCATCCAAGAGAGTGTGGCCCACGCTGCCTGTGAAACAGTTTCACAGGCAGCAGATCGTGAGAATTGCCAGAGCTGTTCAGTGTATGAAACTGTCAGATAATGACACTGCATGCAGGGAGAGACACCAGCTGTCAAAATGTCGGGGGGCGGGCGAGACCGAGCGGCCGTCAAACACCAGCCAATGGGATGAGGTCTGGAAGGGCCGCTACATTTATGTGGCCCTGCCCCCTCTCTGAAGCAGCTCAAACATTGGCTGGTGTTTATAGCGCTTGGTCCCGCCCACCTCCGACATCGCGGCTGAGTCGTAAGTCATCACAACTCAGCCACGATGTCGGGGGTGGGTGGGACCAATCGCCAACACCAGCCAATGATTGGGCTGCTTCAGAGAGGGGGCGGAGCCAGAGAAATGTAGGGGCCTGCCCAGACCCATCATATTGGCTGGTGTTTGGTAACTGTTCAGTCCCGCACACCACCGACATCACCGCGGACTTTTAACAGCTGGTGTCTCTCCCTGCATGCGGTGTCATTCTCTGACAGCAGGGGCGGACTGATAACTCATGGGGCCCCCGAGCAATAGGAGATTATGGGGCCCCCAGGCAATCAGAGATTATGGGGCCACACAGTATACAATCACACAGTATACACATACATGTACACACAGTATACACAGACAGATGTAAAAAAAACACAGATTTATACATACTGTCCCTGGTTTTACTGAGGCTGGCAATACTGATGGGGCCCCCTAGTGGCCCAGGGCCCTCGGGCAGTGCCCGAGTCGCTCAATGGTCAGTCCGCCCCTGTCTGACAGTTTCATACACTGAACAGCTCTGGCAATTCTCATGATCTCCTGAATGTGAAACTCCCCCTCTCCCCTATCAGTGCCACCCAATGCTGCCTATCAGTGCCACCCAATGCTGCCTATCAGTGCCACCCAATGCTGCCTATCAGTGCCACCCAATGCTGCCTATCAGTGCCACCCAATGCTGTCTATCCGTGCCAGTGCTGCTTATCAGTGCCAACCAATTCCGCCTATCAGTGCCTATCAGTGGAAACCAGTGCTGCCTATCGGTGGAAACCAGTGCTGCCTATCGGTGCCAACCAGTGCTGCCTATCGGTGCCAACCAGTGCTGCCTATCGGTGCTGCCAATCAGAGCCCATCAGTGCCCATAAGTGCTACCAATCAGAGCTCATTAGTGCCACCTGTCAGTGCCAATCAGTACTATCAGTGCTACCACTTAGTGCCCATCAACGCTGCCAATCAGTGCTGCCTATCGGTGCCCATCAGTGCTGCCTTAGCAGGGATGGTGGAAACCCCTCTACAGATAATTACAATACAAATTACCTTCAAGTGTAACAACTTTTTAGTTAGGAGGTTCACACCATTATAGCACTTTGGAATTTTTATTTTTTAGAGTGTTACACTTAATTGTATATGTTTTTAGTTATGGTTATAGTGTGAATTATTGCACTTAAAGTTAATTTCCCACCACCCCTGCTAAGTCCATGTCTTTATGGACCTTGCTTTGTACACTGGTGTGCAGTCATGTTGGAACAGGAAGGGGCCATCCCCAAACTGTTCCCACAAAGCTGAGAGTATGAAATTGTCCAAAATGTCTTTGTATGCTGACACCTTAAGAGTTCCCTTCACTGGAACCAAGGGGCCAAGTCCAACCCCTGAAAAACAACCCCAAACCATAACCCCCCCTTCACCAAATGATTTGGACCAGTGCACAAATCAAGGTAGATAAAGACATGGATGGGCGAGTTTGGGGGGGAACTAGACTGACCTGCACAGAGTCCTGACCTCAACCCGATAGAACACCTTTGGGGTGAATTAAAGAGGAGACTGTGAGCCAGGCCTTCTTGTCCAACATCAGTGCCTGACCTCTCAAATGCTCTTCTGGAAGAATGGTCAAACATTCCCATAGACACACTCCTAAACCTTGTGGACAGCCTTCCCAGAAGAGTTGAAGCTGTTTATAGCTGCAAAGGGTGGGCCAACTCAATATTGAACCCTACGGACTAAGATTGAGAAGGCATTAAAGTTTGTGTATAAAGGCAGGTGTCCCAATACTTTTGGTATATATTTTGATAGGTACACACACACACACACACACACACACACACACACACACACACACACACACACACACACACACACACACACACACACACACACACACGTATGTGTACTTGAGTTTTCGGGTGCACACCCTAAAGCAATAGGCTGCGCACGTCTATGCCCCCTAGTATGTATGATGCATGCATATTCTTAGCCCCAAGTGCATAACTTTACATTTATCAACATTAAACTAGACGTGCAATTCGTTTAGTTCCCAATTCGTTTTTTAACTAATTTTGACAAATTTGTTAATTCCGCATTACATTACACTACATTAAGCCTCATTTGCCACTTAGTTGCCCACTTAAACAGTGCATTGAGGTCGGCTTGTAAGTTGGAGACATCCTGTAAGGACGTTATTCCACTACATAGCTTGGTGTCATCTGTAAAGACTGAAATAGTACGCTTTTTTGGGTTTTTTTTGTAAACAGATGCCGTTTATTTTGTAACAAAATAACACAATTCCAAATTCTATGATACAAAATGAGTACAGATCAATGTTTCAAAGCCCTAGCAAGTGCTGGAGTCCATGACCACAAATAACGTAATATCTTGCACAACATGTATAATCTTCATTGAGAAAAAAGGGTATCTTAACACTTCATTCTATATTTGGGATGCAGAATATTCAAGTTAGGTGTTTCGTATCCCATGTGATAGAGAATTTTGCTACAAAAAAAAGGGGGGGGGGGCAGACCAGGCAGCCACGGTCAGTCCTCTCACCTAAACCCAATCACCCCAAATTCTGTTAAACTTTTTAAAGACTGTTCTGACCCATATATGTCCGTTTATAAAGGGGTAGTACCTGGTTCACCAGTTCTCTCCACTGCCTGATCGTATGGGCCGCAGATGTCTTCCATTTAAGTATAATGTACATAAAATGTTGCATAGAAGAGAAAGCATCGTTGATGAAAGAAAACCTCTGTTTAGGAACCAGCTCCTGATAGTAAGAAGGCTGGATCCAGAGAGACCTGTTGCACAAGAGCATCCAACTCCTCCAATACCCCTTGCCAATAGGGCTGGAGGACAGGACCATGCCATATGTATAAATGTTCCAACCTCCGTTCCACACCTAGAACAGATTTGATCAACCCCAGAATATATAATGGATAGTCTTTGTGGGGAATAATAAGCCTGATTGTAAGAATTTTTCAATTGAATACATCTATCCCTAGCTGAGATCAGCATAGGAATAAATTGTGGAATATCCTCCCATTCCTCAGCAACCAAACCTGGGATATCAGCTTGCCACGTCTGACACAGTTGGGTCATCTTGGTGGCTTCACGTCCCGATATCCAAAGGTAAAGAGAGGAAAGGATCATATCTGCATTCTTTTGAGATCAGGAAGTTCTCAACTGAGTGCGATTCCAGATTGACAGCGTGGCGCAGCTGCAGATGTCGAAAGAACATTTGGTTGGGCAAATTAAATTCCTGTTTTAACTGGTCAAAAGTCAATAAAGAACCATCCTTAAATGAAATGGTACTTCTAATCCCAGACCCTATATCATTTATAAAGATATTAAAAAGTAGGGGGGCCAACACTGAACCTTGGGGTACACCACTGATAACCTTAGTCCAGGGATCTCCAAACTATGGTCCTCCAGCTGTTGTGGAACTACACGTCCCATGAGGCCTTGTGAAACTCTGACATTCACAGACATGACTAGGCATGATGGGAATTGTAGTTCCTGAACAACTATCATTAACAATCATTAACCACTTTGTGACCACAATTGTGACTGATGCAATGTCTTGTACCTCTTGCAGATGGATGAACTTCTTCACCAAATGGCCGTGTGACACTTCGACTCCCAGAGAGTCTTACAGCCCGTTCGTCCAGCCGTTGTCCATTCTCCACATGGCAAAACAGGAACTCAGCCCCATTCTTATGAATGTCTGAGCAGGGGTGCAAATCGGAGCAAAAAAAAAAAATCTCCTTTATGTAACTGATGGAAAAAAAAAATCTGGGAATGTTTCTCCAATGATCTCCGTGTGCAAAATTCCCCTATTTCTCGCTGTGTGCGCCATAGTACGCTCACACAAATCTGAGCCATTCACATTTTTTTTTCTACAAATAAGTAGCAAATAAAAGACTTCCTTTTTTTTTTTTTTTTTTTTTTTTTTTTTTTTTCTTTTTTTAAATGGTTCTTCGTCTACAATTTTAAGAATATTCTTAAAGCTGACTCAAACGTTCCATAGTAACCAATCTGATCTTGTGTTACTGAAGATGGATTAGCTCAAGGAGGATTCTGTTTGGCTGTGGACATTCTGTATTCCTGTTTGCACCATTTGAGAAGGTTCATGCATGCTGATTTTTTTAAGTATATCTAATATCCCTTGACAATTGCCTTCTCTTCCTGCCCTAGAAGCACAACAGGAAGTGAGAGAATCTCCTTTAAAATCAGAACATCAGAATAGGCGTCCCAATAGATTTCCTCTTCTCTCCCTGTTCTGGTGGCTTATTGAAAAAAATGTTGGATTTACCCCCAGTTAGTGCCGACAATCGGTAAATGTGTGCTCCAGTACTTGGTATCCTGCTACCACCCTGTGTTGGTACTGTCTAGCTGGGAAAACAGAGGGTGCACCAGCCTAGTGCATTACCATTGCAGACCATTTATAAATAACAGAATAACAGTAGACCATTGTTATACTCTCAAACAGTAATGTGCAAAATTAACATTACAAATTTATTGATACAAGGTAATGTTTAGTAATAGCCTGAATTGGGGGGGGGGGGGGGGGGGGGGGGGGCATTTGATTGTATATTTCTTATGTTCATGTACAAAGATTGTACAAACCACATGCACAGGTGACCTAAGCCTCGTTACCCCTTTTGGGCTGTATATAAGTCTGTGTTGACCTCCCGCGTGAGCCTTCTATCCCTAGATGACGCTGGTTACAGAGAAACGCGTTGGGAGGGGCCTCACACATGACGTTATTCCGCAAGTCGACCTGATCGCTTGGACCTGCTGGTTGTTTGTAACATATGTTACATATGTACTGGAGCACACGTATGTTTACAAAATGTGTAAATTTGATTTTATCATTTTAATAAAATTTTGGTGAAATACTACACTATGTGGATCTTCCTCTGTACTTTAACTTCCTCCATGAAGCCTATCTTGGATTAGGAGATCATGGAACCTTTGCATGCAAGATCGTGGTGTATATGGCTGCTATGCAGCAAGGTGTCTGATGGTCTCCTTGTGGGACCAGCTGGTAAGGAGCTAATTTAACCACTTCCCGACCGCCGCACGACTATGTACGTCCTAATTTTGAACGGGGATATCGTTGTTATGGCAGCAGCTAGCTGCCATAACCCCGGTATCCCCGTTTTCGTGCGGCGGCCGGCTTTCAGATAAAAGTGGTCCCTGCGGTGGATTCGCCGTGAGATCACTTTTATCGGTGGCGGGAGAGGGCCCCCCCCCCTCCCGCCGCGATCCGGTGCCCTCCGCCGCTTACCGGAGCCGTCGGTAGCAGCGGAGGCGATCGCGTCCTGCTCAGTGGTTTGTCTGGAGACGAGTGAGGCCAAGATGGCGCTCACTCGTTTCCATGACACTGCTGGGCGGAAGCGACGTCAAAACGTCACTTCCGTCCACGCCTCTTAAAGGCATATTTTTTCAAAAGTCATTTTTCTAAATGACTTTTTTTTTTTTTTTTTTTTTTTTTATTGCATTTTAGTGTAAATATGAGATCTGAGGTCTTTTTGACCCCAGATCTCATATTTAAGAGGTCCTGTCATGCTTTTTTCTATTACAAGGGATGTTTACATTCCTTGTAATAGGAATAAAAGTGACACAATTTTTTTTTATTAAACAGTGTAAAAATAAATAAAATATTGTAAAATAAATAATAAAAATAAAAAAAAAAATTTTTTAAAACCCCCCTGTCCCGACGAGCTCGCGCGCAGAAGCGAACGCATACGCGAGTAGCGCCCGCATATGAAAACGGTGGTCAAACCACACATGTGAGGTATCGCCGCGACCGGTAGAGCGAGAGCAATAATTCTAGCCCCAGACCTCCTCTGTAGCGCAAAATATGCAACCTGTAGAATTTTTTAAACGTCGCCTATGGAGATTTTTGAGGGTAAAAGTTTGACGCCATTCCACGAGCGGGCGCAATTTTCAAGCATGACATGTTGGGTATCAATTTACTTGGCGTAACATTATATTTCACAATATAAAAAAAAATTGGGATAACTTTACTGTTTTATTTTTTTATGCAAAAAAGTGAATTTTTTCCAAAAAAAGTGCGCTTATAAGACCGCTGCGCAAATACGGTGCAAAAAAAAAGTATTGCAATGACCGCCATTGTATTCTCTAGGGTGTTAGAAGAAAAACCATATATAATGTTTGGGGGTTCTAAGTAATTTTCTAGCAGAAAACCCTGTTTTAAACATGTAAACACCTAAAATCCAAAACGAGGCTGGTCCTTAAGTGGTTAATCGCTTGTGGTGATTCCTTTTGGGAGCACTCTTTCTTCGGTGGGGCACGTTGTCATCATTCCTTCACGGCAAGGAAATAGGAACTGAAGCTTAGAAAATCTGAGCACCTTTTTTGCTTATATATATATATATATATCTATATATATATATATATATAGATATATAGATATATAGATATAGATATAGATATAGATATAGATATATATCTATATATATATATATATATAGATAGATTAGATAGATACTTTTTTTTTTTTGCACAGATATGTCAATTTTAGGATGAGTTCATCATACACTATATTACCAAAAGTATTGGGGCGCCTGCCTTTCCACGCACATGAACTTTAATGGCGTCAGTCCGTAGGGTTCAATATTGAGTTGGCCCACCCTTTGCAGCTATAACAGCTTCAACTCTTCTGGCAAGGCCAAAGCATTTTGGTGGAGGGGGCATTATAGTGTTGAGTTATTTTTCAGGGGTTGGGCTTGGCCCCTTAGTTCCAGTGAAGGGAACTCTTAAGGCGTCAGCATACCAAGACATTTTGGACAATTTCATGCTCCCAAATTTGTGGGAACAGTTTGGGGGATGGCCTCTTCCTTTTCCAACATGGCTGCTCACCAGTGCACAAAGCAAGGCCCATAATGACATAGATGAGCGAGTTTGGGGTTGAGGAACTTGGCTGGCCTGCACAGAGTCCTGACCTCATCCCGATAGAACACCTTTGGGATGATTTAGCGCACAGACTGCAAGCCAGGCCTTCTCGTCCAACATCCTCACAAATGCGCTTCTGGAAGAATGGTCAAACATTCCCATAGACACACTCCTAAACCTCGTGGACAGCCTTCCCAGAAGAGTTGAAGCTGTTATAGCTGCAAAGGGTGGGTCTACTCAATATTGAACCCTACAGACCAAGACTGGGATGCCATTAAAGTTCATGTAAAGGCAGGTGTCCCAATACTTTTGGTAATATAGTGTATGTTTAATGCACTTTTATTATGTCTCTTATGTGAGTTATTAACTTATACGTAGCACAAGGATAGCACACTTTATATTATTGTTTGGTTGGAGCAATGTGCAAAAGCTCAGCAGCTAATTCCAGCTCTAGCAACGTGACATCCAATGCACATACTTTCTTACATGGGAAGAAACCACCCAGGTCAAGTATGGCTAACATGTTTCAAGAGGAGTCCCCTCTTCATCAGAGCCCCTGAAGAAGAGGGGACTCCCCTTGAAAAACTGAGCTGCACATGCACAACTTGGTGTACATTCGAAAGAAGACTGCGAGCAGGCATGCATTTTATTGCAGAAGAGACGTTACTTGCCTATCCTGAAATATAGAGCCTGCTTTCTCGCAGTTTAGGTGGAGACTTTATTTCTGCTTTAATTGGGGAGATCGCAGCCATGAGTGGGCGGTTTCTACATATATAGCTGTGGGATGTTGCCAGAGAATGGGCTGGGGTGACGGCTGCCAGAGAAATGGGTCTTAAAGCGGAGCTCCACCCAAAAATGGATGGTGACCCCCTGACATGCCACATTTGGCATGTAATTTTTTTTTTAGGGGGGGGGGGTTGAGTGGATACCCAGCTCCCACTTCCTCCCCGGGCTCTGCGGCGCCGGAAGTTCACCTCTCCCCTCTCCCTCCCTGCAATCTTCTGGGACACGTCACAGGTCCCAGAAGATTGCCCGGCCATACGCAGCGTGGCTCGTCCAGCTGTGAAGCGACTGCTGGGCGCCCGCAGTTAGAATGTCGGCGCCTTGGAGAGGAGGGGGAAGAGGAGCGGGGCTTCGTTCCCCCACATCACTGGACCGTGGGACAGGTGAGTGTCTGATTATTAAAAGTCAGCAGCTACACTTTTTGTATCTGCTGACTTTTAAATGGGTGGAACTCCGCTTTAATGTGTTGGTAAGTACGCAGGAAGTGATTGCAACAAGGTCCATTGTGGTAGGATCACCAGGGGTTAATGTGGAACTTCACTCTCTTAACATTGACCATTTATTTAATCCTTCTGTTGCTAGTAATTAGAAAATGGATTCAAAGGTATATTATATTTACTTGTTTCCCTTTTTTTTTTTTTACACATTTGCTGGAAAATTACTTAGGACCCCCAAACATTCTATATAACTTTTTAGCAAAGACCCTAGAGAATAAAATGGCAGTTGTTGCAATATTTTGTCACATGGTACCTACTTTGTTGAATAAAAAAAAAACAGTAAAGTTAGCCCAATTTTTTTGCATATTGTGAAAGAGGATGTTACGCCACGTAAATGGATACCTAACATGCTACGCTTTAAAATTGCACGCACCCGTGCAATGGCGACAAACTATGGTACTTTAAAAATCTCCCTAGGCGACCTTTTAAAAAGTTTTAACGGTTACCAGTTTAGAGTTACAGAGAAGGTCTTTTGCGAAAATTATTGCTCACTCTGACGAGCGTGGCAATACCTCGCATGTGTGATTTGAACACCGTTTACATTTGCAGGCGCGACTTACCTATGGGTTTTCTTTGGTTCGCGGGGACAGGGGCGCTTTAACATTGACCCTTTTAAAAATTAAAAATAAAAAAATCTGATCACTTTTATTGCTGTCACAAGGAATGTAAACATCCCTTGTGACAGTAATAGGCATTGACAGGTACTCGGCATTTTGGAACACTGAAATTTTTTTTAAATTGGTGGCATTGGCAGCCGAGTAAACCGGAAGTAATTTTGCGATGTCGCTTACGGGTTTTTACATCGGCGACCCAATCAAAGCTGATTCCGGCTTCATTCGGCTCTCCGGTAAGCCAGCAGACATGCCGGTTGGTCGTTCGCGTCCCCTCCCGCTTGCTCGTGATAGCGGCCGAGTGGCTGCTATCAACACATAGCCGACCGCCAGCTCTATAAAAAAAACAGTACCGGGGTAAAGTCTGCAGCTACAGGCTTCACCCCAGTACAACCACTTCAACAAAATGACGTACAGGTACGCGATTTTGTGTAAAGTGGTTAAAGTGTTCACTTTTTCACATTCAAAGTTATAACTAAAGCCATTTTTTTTTTTTTTTTACATTGAGAGACCATTAATATTAAAAGTAAAAGAAAACCCCAAATTTTGGGTTGTCCCCAGAAAGTAAGAGGGGAAATCTTTTAATGGGTACACTGGTTCTGGTGACCTGAGTTGTCCCCAAGGGATTCCTATCATTTGCAGGGATTTCCTCTTACTTCTATTTTGGCTATGGGGTAGGAAGTGAAGGGAAATCTCCCCGATGGGAAAAAAAAAATGATAATAATCTGACAGGGTTATAACCCACTCTTACCCTATACAAAATTAGGAAAACATTGCCTATAGTTCTACTTTAAGTGTGAACTAACTCGCTACACCAGTGGTCAGTACTGGGACAGGATCCTCTGGTACCCAGGCCAAGAATGTAGAAATGAGCCCCCCCTCCTAATCCATGCCAAAGAATGGGTGTACCACCTTGTGCCCATTCGCTGCTCCTTTGCGTCGGCTGTCGAGCGTTGGCATGGAGTGTACACTGCTCATGTATGGCCAATCACTTGCTTTCTTGTTCCTAAAAGGTAGTTACACATGTACGGTGTGTTTTTGTGTCGGCTATAGACAGACCATTAAGCTGTGGCCCACTGGTTGATAGCCACTGATCTGGAGATTGCGTGGGTGAGGGGGGTGCCTTCCCTTAGTGCTGCTCCCTGGGTGGCTGTCCCTCCTGCCCACCCCTTGCCCTGGCACTGTCCCCCCCCCCCCCCGGACCGGATGTGGCCCTTTGCCTATCTTTATCCAGCCCTTGGGGCACTACCCCCCCCCCCCCCCCCTGGACACCAAAAATGGGGCATAATGTCTGCTACTAACACCAACAATGGCCCGTTATTATTTATTGATATTTATTTATTACAGCCACATCTGAGTTATTCTGTCCAGTTCTGGTCACTAATCCTCACTAAGGATGTGCTGGAGCTGGAGAGAGTTCAAAGAAGGGCAACAAAATTTAAAAAGGGGAATGGAGGACCTCAATTATGAGAAACGCCTACAACCATTAAACGTATTCTCCTTGGAGAAGAGATGCTTGAGAGGAGACATCATGGTGATATATAAATACCCTAATGGTGGTGCCGCCTTAGGAAGAAAACTATTCAGGCTCGGGGAGTGTAAAAAGACACATGGCTACTCAATGAATCTAGAGGAGAAGCGGTTTAACCCTAAGCTGCGTAGGGGTTTTTTTTTTTCACTGACAGGGCTGTGAGGATGTGGAACTCCCTTCCACAATCGTGGATGTCAGCAGGAAGTATTGATAGTTTTAAAAAACTCTGGGACATGTATCTTAGTGATCATAATATACCGCTTATGGGAAATGATTATCGACATGAACACACACGCACCCCAACACAGGCTGAACTGGATGGACTAGTGTCTTTCTTCAACCTTACCAACTATGTAATTATTTCTCCCACTGATGGGGAACAATTCCTCTCATTGACACCAACATTGGGGCACATTTCCAAACCCTAATACCTAAGACGGGGCCTTGTTTACTCTTACTGACGCCAAGACATTTTCTTCTCCCACTGGCCAGCGTCTTGGCCCCTCTAAAGTCTGAAGGACAGTATTCTGGCCCTTTGTTTAGTGTGTTTTGAGACCCCTGCACTACGCCCTCCCTACACCCCCAATCCCTGCTGTACTTGCCTCCTTCCCTGACTGTCTTCTGCTACCCACATAGATAGTGTAGCGGGCCATGCATCTGAAAATTTCAGTACACAGCCCGGAGACATTATGGTGGTGAGCAGGCATTGGCCAGTGCCACAACATGACCAACGAGGATCATTCGTCCCGAAAAAAAGAGGGTCACCGGGGAGCACAGATTTTTAAATGCACAGCCTACTACATCGGCTAGCATGGGCAGCGAAGGTTAAGCAAAAAATGTGCAGCAGGAACCAGGGGTGTGTTTGAGGAGGGGTGTGTGTTGCGAATTAGTTCACCTTTTCATGTTATCTGAAATGGTGGAGTAACCTTTTAAAAATGTTAATAATTATATAACGCTTTTAGCAATTGGGATTACATCTACAATTTTTAGTTAGGCTTATTGTTTTAATAGTGACCGTGTTCCAGTTTGGGTACCAGCATTCTGGCCTGGTCATAGTGATACATGGTGTGGACATATGCTTTACTTTGATAGTAGAGTCCCATAGAAAACAGGAGACCATGTTTTACAAATCTCGCTCTTTATTGCCTGAAAATAAAGCAAGTTCAAGAAGCAAAAGTGACGAAGACAGACAATGCGGGAGATTTAAACATGCCCATTTTCAGGCGCTCCTTAGCGCAGTTTTGTTGGCCTTGTTTGAATCTCCTGGACAAAGTTGATTTAACCAATAAATAAATAAAAAAAAATGGAAGTGTGATGAAGCTGTACAGCTGAGCGATAATCTCTGACCCATTCTGGCAGAGGAACAGTGAAAAGAGCAACACTGTGTGGTAATGGGGTTGGCCAACGGACTTGGACGCTGGAGGTTTTTAATGGCTTCATGGTTTTCGAGTAGCTCCCTCTGGAGCACAGACATCGCATTATTACTTTGGCACAAATGACATTGACAAGGGTGGGAAGGTCACATGATGAACGATGGAGAGATCGGACGGTGAAGGCACAGAGTTTTAAACAGACGCGACACCAACAAGCGTGTTTGGAGCTGGGCAAGGGCAGCCATGTTCTTGGAGACCAAGAGTGAATTCTATCTATATATACAGGTCAAATATCTCCCTGATTTTTTATTTTTTTTTAAGTTTTCACAACACTTTTTTTTTTCCATAAACATAATTGAAAGTTTTAAAAAGCCCAAAATGAACACACCTCCCCAAATATGGAGTTGTGCTTCGTTCGAAATATTTAAAAAAAAAAAAAAAATCAACTAAATTTGGCACTTACAAAAATGTTTAACACAAGCACAATGGTTTCGTCACATAGGGGGTTTCCATCACGTTGCCGTAAAGCGGGGTGGAATACGGAAGAGGTGGTGGTCAGCCTGTCATAGGTAAATTTTCTTAGAAATCGGCACCCAGCATGACAAAAAGTCCAAGATTTTGTCCTGGAGCTAGTTTCTCGCAATCAATTTTTTTTTCTCTTTTTACAATTGGTCAGAAGAGCTTCCTGTGCTATTTCAAGGAGCCGGAGCCAATCGTGGTCTTCACCAAGACGGTGGCTCCTTTTAAGGAGAAGGGCAGGTGTTTAGAACTCTGTGGCTGATGGTGAAAGGTCACATGACAGACGATCGCACGGTGAGGGACTGTGCAGCTTGTGATTGCGATCTGTAAATTGAGACCCTCAGTCTGTGTATAATTTGGAATATCCCTCATGTATAACCCCACCCGCCCCATGTTGTACCCATAGTTCATCTTCAAATTGACACTTCATATTCCCGGGTATCCTGAAACAGAAAAGACGATATGTAAGTTAGAGTATGCTAGTTTATATAGAGTTAAGTGAAAAATTATTTGGCTCCTTCCTGATTTTTATTTTTCTGCATATTTGTCAGATCATCAAGCAAATTTTAATATTATACATAGACAACCCGAGTAAATACAAAATGCAGTTTTTAAATGATTATTTCATTCATTAAGGGAAAAAACTGTTCAAACCTCCCTGGCCCTATGTAAAAAAGTAATTGCCCCCTCTCCCTTGCTAAATCATGAATGAACTGGGATTAACCACATTTTTTGGAAAGCTGAGTAAAATTTCTCTTGCCACACCCAGGCCTGATTATTGCCAGACCTCTTGAATGAGGAAATCACTTTAATAGAAGCTGTCTGACAAAGTGAAGCACGCTAAAAGATCTCAAAAAGCAACACATCATGCCGTCATCTAAAGAAATTCAAGAACAGATGAGAAACAAAGTAATTGACATGTATCAGTCTTAAAGGGGTTTGGACTCCAGTGAACCATGGTGAGAGCCATTATCCACAAATGGAGAAAATTTGGAACAGTGGTGAACCTTCCCAGGAGTGGCCGGCCTACCAAAATTACTCCAAGAGCACTCATCCAGGAGGCCATAAAAGAACCCAGAACAACATCTAAAGAACTGCAGGCCTCACTTGTATCAGGTAAGGGCAGTGCTCATGATTCAACAATAAGAAAGAGACTGGGCAGAAATAGCATCCATGGGAGATTTCCAAGGTGAAAGCCTCTGCCGACAAAAAATAACACAAAGGCTCATCTCACATTTTCCAAAAAACATCTTGATTATCCCCAAGATTTTTGGACAAATATTCTGTGGACTGATGAGACAAAAGTTGAACTTTTTGGAAGGCGTGCATCTAGGGTTGCCACCTCATCACTTTAAAACCAAACACATATTAATTACACAGGTTCTGGGGCTGATTAAGGCGGTAATTAAACTCACTTGGTGCCTTATCTGCATTAAATTAGCCTCGGAACCTGTGTAATTCGTATGTGTTCAGGTTTAAAGGGATGAGGTGGCAACCCTACGTGCATCCCGTTATATCTGGTTTAAAACTAACACCGCATTTCATAAAAAGAAGATCATACCAACAGCCCGACTTGGTGGTGGTAGTGTGATGGTCTGGGGCTGCTTTGCAGCTTGAGGACCTGGACAACTTGCCATCTTTGGTGGAACCATGAATTCTGCGCTCTACCAGAAAATCCTGAAGGAGAATGTCTGCCCAACAGTTCCTGACCTCAAGCTCAAGTGCACTTGGGTTATGCAGCACGACAATAATTTAAAAAAAAAACAGCAAGTCTACCTTTGAATTTCTCAAGAAACAAAACAAAATTAAGGTTTTGGAGTGGTCTAGTCAAAGTCTTAAATCTGACTAAGATGCTGTGGCATGACTTTAAACAGGCCGTTCATGCTGGAAAACCCAACAATGTGGAGTTAAAATGATTCTGCAATGAAGAGTAGGCCAAAATTCCTCCACAGCAATGTAAAAGACTCATTGCCAGTTATTGCAAACACTGTATTGTAGTTGTTGCCGCCAAGGGTGGCACAACCAGTTATAAGGTTTAAGGGGTAATTACTTTTTCACATAGGGCCAAGCAGGTTTGGACAGCTTTTTTCCCTTAATAAATTAAATCATCATTTAAAAATGCATTTTTTGTGACACATATGCAAAAAAAAAAATCTGGAAGGGGGCAAATACTTTTTCAAAACACTGTTCTTAGACTCTGGTATACAGTATAATATTTTTTAGGTCTTATTCCAATAGCTTTTAGCGCCAGACTATTTGTATTATTTATATACATGCTAATTCCTGTAGTTAAAGGGTCAATCTACCCAAAATTAAGTCATAAATCACACACTTTCAAAATGAATGTTTCATACTTATAGGTGGAACCTGCTAAAGGTAAGTCTTCTATCTCTTTGGGAATCAACCCCCCCCCCCCGTTCAACATTTCCTGAAGGTTCCTGCCCACCTGGGTGTTTCAGATGTTCCTGCCCACCTTTGTGTGGTCCAACCGATCCTAGGTAGTCAAGGCTTAGCAAATATTGAAGTTACTGTACACTTGGGATAATGACAGTGACTGCAGAGAGACCTAGGACAGTCAGTGAAACATCCAAGGTACTCAGTAGAAGACCCAGAAAACTCAGTAGAAAACCCACAGAACTCATTAGAAGACCTGGGACACATTGTAGATCAACTGAGACACTTAGAAGACCCAGGGCACCAGGATGAAGACAACAATGATTGCAAAAAGATCCAATAAAAGACCTGGGGCACTTACTAGAAGACTTTATTGCACTCAGTAAAAGACCCAGAGATCTCAGTAGAAGATCCCGGAAACAGTAGAAGACCCAGATCACCCTGTAGCAGGCCAGGGAAACTCTTTAAAAGACCCAGGCATTCAGCAGAAGACCCAGAGCATTCAGTAGAGGACCAGGGGTACTCAACAAAAATCCCAGGGCACTAAGTCAAAGATCCAGGACAAATGCCCTCTATGTCAGGGCTTGGTATTGCTCCTGACTTATTGGATTCCAAGGTCTTCCCAGGCCAGCTGTGAGATACAATCATTCTAGTATTTCCTGAGCTAGCGCTAAGACCTCTTCCCGATCTGGCATGCACCAGGTCCCATTCTACACCATCAATGACAGGTTGTCACACTTACCCCAGCCTCATATAATGGGTTGTTGAAATCGGACTCCACGGTGATGGGACTGTAAGAATGGGAAGCTGGGAAGGAGAATCCAAAAAGAGACTTTCCTTGAAACCTGAGGAGGGAAGCACAAGAGATGTTCAGTTTTCTGAGATGACTTGAGCACTTGCTCAGTAAAGCTTTAGTCCACCAAAAGTGATATTTTAGTTACAGGTAAATTCTGGCAAGCTGAGTCATCCTACTGGATTCCTATATCTTGGAAACTCTAACTGGCAGATCTCCCAGCCATAATTCCTGGCTCTGTTTCTGTCCACTGGGGAGTTTTGGGTGTTACGCCAACCTTGTTGTCACCCGGCTGCTCCTCTTATCGCCATATTCTACAAGTCTTCTTTTGTGAGAGTTCTACATTAGTTCAGGTTAGACATGTGCAATGCATTTAGAAATTCGGACTAATCGAAGAGTCAGATGTATCTGAATTTCCCAATCCGAAAATAAATGATAACAAAACAAATTATCCAAACTCAAATTCAAAAATGAATTTCAATTTGAAAATTAATTCAAATTCCAAATGGAAACATATTGCAATAAATACAGTAAGGTATAAAAGTGAAATAAGATAAAGATTCCTACTCCCCCCCCCCAAAAAAAAAAAAATTAAAAGTCAGCAGCTACAACTACTGTAGCTGCTGACTTTTAATGTTAGAGCACTTACTTGCCCAGGAATCCAGCGGTGTCCTCACCCGAGCCAATTTTGCTATTGGGTGCTGGTACCACCATCTCGACTAAGGGAAACCGGCAGTGAAGCCTAGCTAGGGCAACACTGGTGAGGGTCAGAAGTCCATCTCTGTGAACAAATCTATCAGCTATCATCGTACATACAAACAGCATAAGTGTTGCCAATCCCACCAAGAGTGCACTCACTTTGTGTAATAGATGTATATTCCGCCAATCAGAAGAATGACCAATATAATGGGCAGGAAAATGGCTAGCGCAATGTTCCCACCCTCCATTTGGTGCGAGGGGTCTGTTGTCTGGGCAACTGGAAGAGAGAGCAAAGACACGTCACTCACCTAGGGGAAGAGCATATTCTTTAATGGACCTGAAATGGAAAGAGGTGACACAGACCACGAACCTCGGAGGTGGGGTTAGATGATGATGAGTGATGAATAAAGCGGAGGCTCCTAGTCATGTTAATATAACAATGCAGAAATGTAATGGCACGAGTGATGCGTATGTTTATGGTGGTGGTGATAAGTTTGTGCGGAAAGTGATGACTGAATAGACATCCACTAAGTCAGACCTTCCAACTTCCTGTCATCCAGGAGCTCCTCATAGGCAACTGAAAATTAAATAAAAAATATTTGTACTTATTTTATTAGTAAGTCTTATTTATTGTCCCATCCTTTTTTTAACATTGCCACTTGCCATCACTTTTTTAAATTTTGGCTGGTTGTCAACTGAGCATGTGCAGTGCCGAAGCATTAAGATTTGTTTTACCCTTAGGCACGAAGGGGTTATACCTTAACCCCTTCACTCCCAAGGCAAAACCAAATCCTAATGCTTAAGCACAATTTTGAAACTTTGACATGTGTTAGTAAAACCATACATAGATTGGAAGTAAAATACGACTAAACCAAAAACAATTCAGATGACTAAAATACGACTAAAAGTTAAATGGCATTTTAGCCATAGGACTATGAATAAAGCTAAATCGAAATTTGACGTCAAAATTAATAATGGTGCCCCTGCACCCCAACCCAGTTCTCCCCTCTCATGAAACTTTTCTTCCAACAAAATCCTGCAGTGGCACGAAAAAGGTTTTTTTAAATTTGATGTTTTCAGTTTCTGAGAACGCCCATGTAGCCCTAGGCCAACCCCTTTCCCTCCCTAAAGGAGCAATAAGATGCAAGGACTGGATTTGCCCAAGGCAGCTAAAGAGGGTCATACATGAGTAACCACCCAACCCGGTGATGGCGAACCTTGGCACCCCAGATGTTTTGGAACTACATTTCCCATGATGCTAAACTACACTGCAGAGTGCATGAGCATCATGGGAAATGTGGTTCCAAAACATCTGGGGTGCCAAGGTTCGCCATCACTAACCCAACCCAATACACATTTTTCAAGGTTGAGGCAGTATGGAGTTGATTTACTAAAACTTGAGAGTGCAAAATTTGGTGCAGCTGTGCATGGTAGCCAATCAGCTATCAGGTTTTATTACCAACGCTTAATTAAACAATTTGAGGTAGGAAGCTGATTGGTTTGTCGTCAGAGCTGCACCAGGTTTTGCACTCTCCAGTTTTTAGTAAACCAGCCCCTATGTGTCCTTCAGAGCAGGACTGTTAACATTATTGGCCAATTGGCCAACATTATGGGAGAAAGTATGATTAAAAAATAGACAGGGGAGCAGAAGGATAACCCAAACTCTTCCCTCTACCCAAAATTACAATACAACTGTCCATTTTGGCCACAATAACAACAATTCTTTAACAAATGATCCTTCTCCTTCATGTGTATGAACGTTAAAAAGGAAAGCTGTTGGTTGATCTGGTCTTACAGTGACTTGCAAAAGTATTCACCCTCCTTGGCATTTTTCGTGTTTTGTTGCCTCACAACCTGGAATTAACATGGATTGTTTGAGGATTTGCATCATTTAATTTACAGAACATGCCCACGATTTTGAAGATGTTTTTTTTTTTTTATTGTGAAGCAAACAACAAATAGGACAAAATAACAGAAAAAGTCAATGTACATAACTATTCACCCCCCTAAAGTCAGAACTTTGTAGAGCCACCTTTTGCGGCTATCACAGCTCCAAGTCGCTTTGGATAAGTCTCTCTGAGCTTGCCACATCTTTCCACTGGGATTTTTGCCCATTCCTCCATGCAAAAATGCTCCAGCTCCTTCAAGTTGGATGGTTTGGCTTGTGAACAGCAATCTTTAAGTCTGACCACAGATTTTCTATTGGATTGAAGTCTGGGCATTGACTAGACCATTCCAACACATTTACATGTTTCCCCTTAAATCACTCAAGTGTTGCTTTAGCAGTGTGTTTGGGGTCATTGTCCTGCTGGAAGGTGAACTTCCATCCTAGTCTCAAATCACACACAGAATGGTACAGGTTTTGCTCAAGAATGTATTTAGCTCCATCCATCTTTCCCTCAACTCTGACCAGTTTCCCAGTCCCAACTGCTGAAAAACATCCCCACACCATGATGCTGCCACCACCATGTTTCACTGTGGGGATGGTGTTCTTTGGGTGATGTGATGTGTTGGGTTTGCGCCAGACATAGCTTTTCTTTGATGGCCAAAAATTTTTAGTCTCATCAGACCAGAGCACCTTCCTCCATACATTTTGGGAGTCTCCCACATGCCTTTTCGCAAACTCAAAACGTGCCATTTTGTTTTTTGCTGAAAGTAATGGCTTTCTTCTGGCCACTCCGCCATAAAGACCAACTCTATGGAGCGTACGGCTTATTGTGGTCCTATGTACAGATACTCCAGTCTCTGCTGTGGAACTCTGCAGCTCCTTCAGGGTTACTTTAGGTCTCTGTGCTGCCTCTCTGATTAATGCCCTCCTTGCCCAGTTCGTGAGTTTTGGTGTGCAGCCGTCTCTTGGCAGGTTTGCTGTTGTGCCATGTTCTTTCCATTTGGTTATGATAGATTTGATGGTGCTCCTAGGGATCATCAAAGATTTGGATATTTTTTTTTTTTAAAACCTAACCCTGACTTGTACTTCTCAACAACATTGTCCCTTACTTGTTTGGAGAGTTCCTTGGTCTTCATGGCAGTGTTTGGTTAGTGGTGCCTCTTGCTTAGGTGTTGCAGCCTCTGGGCCTTTTCAGAAAGGTGTGTATATGTAATGACAGATCATGTGACACTTAGATTGCACACAGGTGGACATCATTTCACTAATTATGTGACTTCTGAAGGTAATTGGTTGCACCGGAGCTTTTTATGGGTTTCATAACAAAGGGTGTGAATACATACGCACATGCGTATGTATCATTTTTTTTTTATTTCTGAAAAAAAGTTTTATGTATATATTTTTCTAATTTTACTTCACCAACTTAGACTATTGTGTTCTGATCCATCACATATAATTCAGATAAAAAAAACATTGAACTAAAAGCTGTAATGTAACAAAATAGGTAAAAAGCCAAGGGGGGTGAATACTTTTGCAAGGCACTGTACCTGTTAATAAAAATTCTAGTTACCTGACTGTGATGTCAGTTCAGGATTCGGCCCTCTCTGAGTCACTGACAGCCAGGCAGTTTGCAATTTCAGAAGAAGGTCAGAAATGGCATCCTCTATACTTCTGTAAGGACTGTTACTGCATGGAGCAGAAGCTAAACCCCTAGCTGGAGTGGTACTCACTTTTACAGAGAGGTGGTTGGTTGGTCCATTGTGATGGGTGCCCAGGGACACAGATGATGGTCACTTCTCCGATTAGTTCAAAACCTTCATAACAAAAGAAGCGCAGAGCCTCTCCTGCCTGGTAATGGTGCTTGTACAGGGTCTGGTACCCATTCTCTGGAACTCCGGGGTTCAGGCAAGGCTCGTACTTCACTAGAAAGTGGGTTACAATTCATCATAACATTAAATACAATATCATATAAAGTATATATGCTGATGGCAGCATAAAGGCATTAAAAAACAATAAGTTGCAAATTAGCTGTTGCCCAATCACTATGTGCACCATTATGGCCATTGCGTCATGGAAGGGAAAACTATAAGCACTTCACTTGACATCTGCTGAAATTAAAGTGGACCTTTCATGCGACAATATACAGCAACATTATCATCTTTCAAACAAGCTGCAACTTTTATCATTAAAAAGCTTTCCGTTGACGTTGACTAAGCCGAGATGATGTCACCAGTCCTCTTGTAAACTTGTAACAAGTCACAAGGTGAGAGGCTGCAGCAAGGGTTAATCTGTGTTAAACATTTAGGAAAACAGCCAAGAACCGCATGGGCACCAGGATTTACATAACCATCTCATCTCCAAGCCGCTATCTTAGTCCAGGAAGAAAATGCTGAGCCTGGATGATGAATGAACAAAGATGGCACAATCCTTCCAGAGAAAAGAAAGGAGATGAAGGCATCATCAGGGGAGAGCACTGCTAAACCTGTGAGATGTAATTATTAGTACCTGGATGTGTTATCTATCACCTATTACGCACCCAGGTACTTAACATACGTATATCTGACCCTAGGTCTACTCTCAATATATTAATCACAGTACAAAACACCACAACAAATAGATTTTTTTGGTGTAGTTGATTTTTTTTTTTTTGCCATGGTCAGCAGCATCTTTTCATGGGAATACACACTATCATTTTTTGGCATGGTTGGCAGGATCTCTTCATGGGAATATACGCTATGTCTTTTTGGCATAGACAGCAGGATCTTTTCATGGGAATATACTGTGCCATGAAAAAGTATTCATACTCCTTGATATTTTCCACATTTTGTCATGTTACAACTAAAAACGTAAATGTATTTTACTGGGATTTTATGTGATAGACCAACACAAAGTGGCACATAATTGTGAAGTGGAAGGAAAATGATAAATGGTTTTCAAATTTTTTTACAAATAAATATGTGAAAAGTGTGGCGTGCGTTTGTATTCAGCCCCCCTGAGTCAATACTTTGTAGAACCGCCTTTCACTGCAATTAGAGCTGCAAGTCTTTTTGGGGATGTCTCTACCAGCTTTGCACATCTAGAGAGGGACATTTTTGCCCATTCTTCTTTGTAAAATATCTCAAGTTCTGTCAGATTGGATGGAGAGCGTCTGTGAACAGCAATTTTCAAGACTTTCCACAGATTCTCAATTGGATTTAAGTCTGGACTTTGACTGGGCCATTTTAACACATGAATATGCTTTGATCTAAACCATTCCATTGTAGCTCCGGCTGTATGTTTAGGGTCGTTGTCCTGCTGGAAGGTGAACCTCCGCCCCAGTCTCAAGTCTTGCAGACTCTAACAGGTTTTCTTCTAAGATTGCCCTGTATTTGGCTCCATCCATCTTCCCATCAACTCTGACCAGCTTCTCTGTCCCTGCTGAAAAAAGCATCCCCCCAACATGATGCTGCCACCACCATGTTTCACAGTAGGGATGGTGTGTTTAGGTTGATGTGCAGTGTTAGTTTTCTGCCACACATAGTGCTTTGCTTTTAGTCCAAAATGTTAAATTTTAGTCTCATCTGACCAGAGAACCTTCTTCCACATGTTTGCTGTGTCCCCCACATGGCTTCTCACAAACTGCAAGTGGGACTTCTTATGGCTTTCTTTCGACAATGGCTTTCTTCTTGCCACTCTTCCATAAAGGACAGATTTGTGGAGAACACGACTAATAGTTGTCCTGTGGACAGATTCTCCCATCTGAGCTGTGGATCTCTGCAGCTCCTCCAGAGTTACCATGGGCCTCTTGGCTGCTTCTCTGAATAATGCTCTCCTTGCCCAGCCTGTCAGTTTAGGTGGACGGTCATATCTTGGTAGGTTTGCAGTTGTTCCATACTCTTTCCATTTTCGGATGATGGATTGAACAGTGCTCTTTCAGATGTTCAAAGCTCTTGATATTTTTTTATAACCTAACCCTGCTTTAAACTTCTCCACAACTTTATCCCTGACCGGTCTGGTGTGTTCCTTGGCCTTCACGATGCTGTTTGTTCACTAAGGTTCTCTAACAAACTTCCGAGGGCTTCACAGAACAGCTGTATTTATACTGAGATTAAATTACACACAGGTGGACTCTATTTACTAAATTAGGTTACTTCTAAGCCCTGATTCACACCTATGCATTTTTAGTGCTTTTTGCATTTTGCAGATTTTCACTACAGAACGTGTTCTATCGAAAACCATGTTAAATGGACTGTAGTGCAAATCAGTAAAATGCAAAAAGCACTAAAAATGCATAGGTGTGATTCAGACCAAAAGACAATTGGTTCTACTAGATTTTAGTTAGGGGTATCAGAGTAAAGGGGGCTGAATACAAATGCATGCTACACTTTTCCCATATTTATGTGTATAAAATGTTGAAAACCATTTATCACTTTCCTTCCACTTGACAATTATGTGCCACTTTGTGTTGGTCTATCACATCAAATCCCAATAAAATATATTTACGTTTTGGCTGTAATATGACAAGATGTGGAAAATTTCAAGGAGTATAAATACTTTTTCAAGACACTATGATTGTTTGGTATATTCAGCAGGATCTCTTCATGGGACTATACACTATGATTTTTTTTTTGGCATGGTCACCAGGGTCCCTTCACGGGAATACACACTATGACTTTTGGCATAGTCAGCAGGATCTTGACTTTAACAATATTTTTATTGAAAAAATAGTTTTCAGACAGTAAGGATTGAAAACATGCAACAGATTCAGGAATTTGCAAAAACAATGAACCAAACCCACTTTACGTAACAGTCAGATAAATCCGGTGAAAACAAAAATTAGGAGGTCATTCCAGATACATCAGCAGGATGTCTTCATGGGAATATACACTATGATTTTTTGGCGTGGTCACCAGGATCTTTTCATGGTAATACACACTATAGTATCTGCACTCTTATTCAAAAGATG
Organism: Aquarana catesbeiana; assembly: GCF_042186555.1. Classification (NCBI taxonomy): domain Eukaryota; kingdom Metazoa; phylum Chordata; class Amphibia; order Anura; family Ranidae; genus Aquarana; species Aquarana catesbeiana. Next base: position 57,527,618 of record NC_133329.1, read on the forward strand.
GCTCATTCATTTTACTTCTTGAATTAAAAATTAAAGTTTATAAAATACAGTAAATGGCTCATGCATTTTCTTTATCCCCCAACCTTACGTCATATGTGCCAAACCTAACTGAAGAGTCATGTGAGTCACATTGCAATGTGCTGAATTATTGCAGCGTATGTGTGCCAAAAAAAAAAAAATTCCTTAGTGTCCATATTTTTTTCAAGGTCGCAAGGATAGCAGGCCCAGCTGGAGAAGATCAGTTATCATCTATAAATAGACAATGCAGGTGGGGACGGAGCATTGTGTACGCTTTAGAGGTCAGCGATCGCAGCGGTAGAGCAGCTGCACTCAGGTTTATGCAGGTGAAATCTCTAGGATACCAAAAAACAAGAATGGAGCCGCTCAACTTCTAAAAGGCCAAAGCAGATGTACTGATGTTATCCAGTACAGGGGTAAGCCGCCTGCTCCTCCTACGCATTTCACTTTGTTAGGAGGCTGGTCATGGCGTCTCTTTGACTAAGCTTCTAAAGGAGTGAAATGCGGAAAAGGAGAAGGTGGATCATTCCTGTGCCGGATAACATCAATAAATTTGCTGTGGACTTTTAGAAGCCGGGCGGCTAATTTTCACAAAGGTAACTAAAGCAGAACTCCAGTATCATTTCCTCCGCCCCACCCAATCCTCCCTCTACACTACCCTGTCCTTCGATGAATCCTCCACTCTACCATTTTTTCTTTTAACCTCATATGCTTTTATTCCAGATGTATTTTGGCCAGTCTGGTCACATATCAGGTACTTCCTCTTCTCTTCTGGCTGGGCTGAGCACCACCCACGTAATGATGTGTGATAGCTATACTGTGTGCCCAAGTTAGGTGATGATACCTTCCAGTTGGTATGTCCACTGCCAAGACAAGGTCATCCACCGCCCAGGGGAAATATGCCAAACTGCATCCCCCCTTAGGCTTAGCAGTGATGTCGCTGTTAGCCTTGTGACAGAAGCAACTGGCACAGGTCACCCCCCCATCCCTGCAATAAACCATTGCACCCAAGGCAGCCGTCCCTCCTGCCCACCGCTTGTCCTGGCTCTAGGTATGTCACTGACAGCCTGGGATCACACGAAGTGGGTTGAATGATGCTTCCCGTTATTCAACCCGAAACAGGACAGGCAGCCAGCTATGGAGGAGGATGTGGAGGGCATTCCTGAATGATCCAAAAGGAGACTTTTCCTTTACTTTTTTTGTTAGGAAGGGGAGATGGAGAAAAAAAATGTGGACACTTAAAGGGGTTGTAAAGGTAAAATGATTTTTTTTTTAAAATAACAAACATGTTATACTTACCTTCACTGTGCAGCTCGTTCTGCACAGAGTGGCCCCGAACCTGGTCTTCTGGGGTCCCTCGGCGGCTGTTTCAGCTCCTCCCCGCAAGCATTCACCACCTTAATGCGAGCTCCCTCGCATGGTGGTGAGTGCTTGCGGGCGCGCTCCCGTGATACAGCCGGCGGCTATAGCCGCTCGCTGTATCACTCGGCCCCGCCCCCCGGCGCGCCGCGTCATCGGATGTGATTGACAGCAGCGCGAGCCAATGGCTGCGCTGCTTTCAATCCATCCACTGCAGCCAATCAGCGACCAGGCTGAGCTGCAGTGGAGATGACGAGAACGAGCAGCGAAGATTCGAGGCGTCAGGTAAGTAAAACGGGGGGGCTGGGGGCGGCGGTATTGTCAAAAGTTTTTTCACCTTAATGCATAGAATGCATTAAGGTGAAAAAATTTTTACCTTTACAACCCCTTTAATTTCAATCACCATGAATTTATGTCAAGGCAGGGAATGCAAGGAACACCCTGCGGGTGTTTATTGCCCAAGAAAATGACAGGAGAGGTGAAAAAATATGATATAAGCGATTGCTCTTTCTTCACACCTCCTGTCATGTTCTTCAACAGTAAGTATTTGTCTTAAAACATTTTATATAAAGTGCAAAAGACAATGGAGCACCAAAGGAATGAATCAAAGAAATAATCAAGGAATAGAAGAATCACCAATTGAGCACCAAAGGAATGAATCAAAGAGATAATCAAGGAATAGAAGAATCTCCAATGGAGCACCAAAGGAATGAATCAAAAAGATAACCAAGAAATAGAAGAATCGTTAATGGAGCACCAAAGGAATGAATCAAAGAGATAATCAAGGAATAGAAGAATCACCAATGGAGCACCAAAGGAATGAATCAAAAAGATAATCAAGAAATAGAAGAATCACCAATGGAGCACCAAAAGGAAGGAATCAAAGAGATAATCAAGGAAAAGTAAAATCACCAATGGAGCACCAAAGGAATAAATTAAAAAGATAATCAAAGAGCAGAAGAATCACCAATAGAGCACCAAAGGAATCCTAATGGGCACCTTGGCCAAGGAGCTGCATGATAACCCAAAATTCAGATCCAGCACCACTGTCAACTAAGTTTTCCTAATTTTTTTCACCCCATGGTGATTGGATGAAGATGACTGAGTTACTCATGTGGCTATAGATGCCAGGTATGTTCCCAACACACATTTAATATGAGGAAGCACCCTGGATAAGGGCTGAAACATCTTTACCACTACAAAACAAGTCTTGTAAAATCAAAGTAGAAAAATCTCCGGCCCGATCCTGGAAGTACATGTATATGTGGCAACCTTAGTCAACGCTGCTCCACAAGCAACTCCCCTGTGACACGTTTCGCCCCGCTTATCAGGGCTTAGTCATAGACCTTTTATGACTAAACCCTGATGGGTATTGCAAAAAACGCGTCAGTTGGGCGTGGTTTGCAGAGCATCGTCAATTTAGGCTGCCACATATACATGTACTGCCAGGATTGGGCCGGGCATGAGGCAGTTTTTCTGCTTTGATCTTCTCACACTACTGGATGAGTGATATCTTGTGTCGCCACCACTATTCCTGGGCACCAACGAAACAGAGCATCTCTGCTTGGAGCGGCACCACTAAACCAATACGGGTCACAGTAAGTCCTGTTGAATGTAGCTAACTACTACTGGTGATTATGAGATGCTGTTTATGAAAAGTCCAGGGACTGGACCTAGAAGTAAAGTACAGTTTTTGATGGCACTCCACAGTATGGTGCTTAGCCGATCCCCTGTGAAATCACAGCACACAAAAGAGTACACAGAAGTACTGCAACTGGTCCATCCTCTGAAGAGGAAGGGCCTCAACTAAGCCCCCGGGATGCAAGGCTCCAGACAGAGACAAGGCACTCTACAGTCTTCCTAGGCCGAAAACCAGGTGGACACCACTCCTTAGGGACCAAAGCCAACCCAAGGATCCTCTCCCCGACATCAGGGCAGACCCCAGTATCCTGCACTATCCGTCTCTGTTAGAAAAAAAACAACAAACCACACATGCAGTGCAAGTGCCAATGATAAATAAGTGCAAAAATAAATAAAAGGGGCCAAGTGCAAAATGATCAATTAGCCCATCAACATAGGCAGTGGATATGAGGGTCTAGACTACTTCATCTTCAACTGGTCGATGGACTCGCCTCTATCTAGAGGAGCCAACTGTATTCTCAAAACCAAATACACGCTATAAGCTGACCAATTATAGGGGTCACCCCACGGGACCACCATGCTTTGTGACAATGTGTTATTTCTGTTATCGTTATGGTTTGATCCCCTTTCCAAAATACTACAGTTGATAAGATACACAACAGACTGATGATTCCTCATAGCGGTTATTGATTTAAGTTTGAAGACCTATACATGGCATGTTTTAATACTCAAGACCACCTGTTAGAGATCTGTTCTTTACATGTCTATAGCTCCTGACTGGCTATGTTGGCCTGCAAGAGGATACTTTATATATATATTGTTAATGCCATAATTGTATTACAAAACCTCAATAAAAATATTGAAAAGAAAAGGGGCCAAGTGCAGATACACAAGGCAGGTCTTGCGGCCGGTATAAAGATTTATCCCTGGACCAAACACAAAGCCTGCCCAAAATAGGTGAAGAACAAATGGCAAATAGGCAGCATCAACCACTTTATTTGCGACAGCTCTGCTCCGCGCCATTGCACCTCTAGGTGGCACTACTGTTACATCTCTTAGCAAGACCGGACGCACAATAAAATCTAAAATGGAATATAAATTATGTAAGATGGGCTATGATTAATGTATTAGGGAAGAATGCACAGACACCAGCAGCAACAAAAGTGCTGAAGTTAGTAGGGTGTGTGAACAGTAAATGGAAACAACTGGCGCGTCTGACAACTAAAATACATACTTGCCAGTAAATGGAAAGGAATTAACTTCTAGTTACTAATGAAACAAAGAAAATAAATAACATCATGTTTTCTTAAGAGATATAGGCTGCATACAGGTGAGATTGCGTTGTGCACCATTTATCCCTATGGAAGGTGAATTTTGCTGGCTGAAAAGCATAGTAAGGACAGTGGCGTAGTGAGGGCAGGGCCATTGAGTGGTTGCTTGGGTACAAAATTCTTAGGGGTGCAACATTAGTAAGGATTCGGGTGGGAGATCCCATGCTGGTCCTGCCAGGTCCCAGATCCAGGTCCGACTGTGCGGTTCTAGGTCAACTTCTAGGCCAAAGTTGAGTAGAGAGCGAGCAGTGGGCTCCCGCTGAGTGTGTAGTGGGGTGCTACTTGGTGCAGTTGAAGAAGGCTCTGATCTCTCTTCTCCTTCCAACCACCAGTGAACCTGGGGTGAAAGGGGGATTATATGGAGTTAGGGTACACAGTAAGGGGGTGGAGGAACTGGGGTGAAAAATGGGGGGGGGGGGGCGGGGGTGTGTATGGAGTTGGGGGATACAATGTGGGGGTGCACAATGAGAAGGTGGGGGTATAGAGTGAAGGACCCTGACTAAGGAAGGAGGTGCATGGAGTGGATGAGAAAGCTGGACATGCAGGGGAACTCAGATAAAGCACAGTTTTTCCCACCATGTATATACTGTGTTTAAATACAAATCCCGGTTCTCTGAGGGGAGAAGAGACAGATCCTCTGTTCATACAAAGTATGAACAGCGATCTATCTCTTCCCCTAGCAAGTCCCCTCCCCCCTTCAGTTAGAACACAGAGAGGGAACACAGTTAACCCCTTGATCGCCCCCCCACACATCTCCGCAGCGGGTCTGGTGCGTCTTTTGGTCCATTTCAGGTCCGAATTCAGCCCAAAATTCGCACTGAAGTCGGACCTGGAACGGTGAATGGAGATGCACCAGACTCCTGCTGTGAGCTGCATATGTGAGCCAAGCCTTAAGGCTACCCTTGGAAAAATAAGTAGAGTTGCCATTCTTATACTCTCTCACTGAATCCTATGTCAAGCTAATGATAAGTACTGTATATAAGAACACAAAAACACAAATAAAAAAAAATGCTATTACATCATGGACTCTTCCTCGGTATACAAATTCACAACATGACCTTTTGTTTCGAGTTATAAAGCCCTTGAGCTTTTACAGCACCCTTACATCAGCATATCGCTGTAAACACATCTTGCACCCCTTTATCACACATCGATGCCAACAGCTGTCCAGAACCCCCCCGGCACCTCCCGCCGCAGTACCCGGCATCTCTCCGAGCCGTGAGATCTTACACGTCGCTTCGCCAAATGACACCTCTGACTTGTCATCCCAAAAGTGTAATAATAAATATGATATAGGAAGCTCAAATAAACCCATCATGAGAGAATTATAGGGCTGTTGCTGACTGTCTTCTACAAGTGCCAGTGCTAGCTTCCTGGCTGTTATATTGATCCTGCGGCTTCAAGAGTTTCTGAGCAGGTTTAGAAATTTGAACTCATGTGTAGACATGTGCACGATGAAAGAATGTGATTTGTTTCCTTTCAATTTGTTATTTACATAAATTAGTTTAGTTAAATTTGTTTCATCCATTTTGTGTATTCAAATGCCAATCAATTCAATTTTTTCAAATTCCATTTAAATCTAATTTCATTAAAAATCGAATTTATTCTATTCAAAATTCTAATTTTGGAAGATGGTTATATTCTTTCTCTTCCATTCTATTCTATTGTTTTTTTCTATTCTATTCTTTTTTTATTGTGTTCTATTCTTTTCTATTCAATTCTTGTTCAAATTTATTCTACTTGAAATTTGAATTTCGGAAAACGGTTACATTATTATATTCTTTCTATTTCATTCTATTCTGTTCTTTTCTATTGTTTATTCTATTCTATTATTTTCTTTTCTATTCTTTTCTATTCTATTCTATTATTTTCTATTCTGTTCAAATTTAATCTATTCAAAATTCGAATTTCAGAAGATGGTTATATTCTATTTTATTCTATTCTATTTTGTTCTGTTTTACTCTATTCTTTTATTTTCCATTCTATCCCTTTTTTTTCTATTCTATTTTTTTTCTATTCTTGTATTTTCTATTTTGTTCTGTTTTAACTCTATTGTATTCTATTCTTTTATTCTATTCCGTTTTTTATATTATTCTATTTTTTTGGTTCTTTTATTTTCTATTCTATTTGGTTCTGTTTTACTCTATTCTTTTATTTTCTATTCTATCCCTTTTTTTCTATTCTATTGTTTTTTCTATTCTTGTATTTTCTATTTTGTTCTGTTTTACTCTATTGTATTATTTTCTTTTATTCTATTCTGCTTTTTTATTCTATTCTTTTTTTTTGTTTCTTTAACACCCCTTTCACACTGGGGCGGTTTGCAGGCATTATTGCGTTAAAAATACCGCCTGCAAACCGACCCAAAACAGCCGCTGCTGTTTGTTCAGTGTGAAAGCCCGAGGGCTTTCACACTGAAGTGGTGCGCTGGCAGGAGAAGAAAAAAACTCCTGCCAGCCGCATCTTTGGAGCCGTGAAGGAGCGGTGTATTCACCGCTCCTAAACCGCTCCTGCCCATTGAAATCAATGGGGCAGCGCGGCTATACCGCAGCAATACCGCGGCTATAGCCACGATATACGAGCAGTTTTAACCCTTTTTCGGCCGCCAGCGGGGGTAAAAACTGCACCGCTAGCGGCCGAATACCGCTGGTAAAGCAGCGCTAAAAATAGCGCTGTTTTACCGCCGACGCCCCCTACCGCCCCAGTGTGAAAGCAGCCTTATTTTCTATTCTATCCTTTTTTTTCTATTCTATTTTTTTTCTATTCTTGTATTTTCTACTTTGTTCTGTTTTACTCGATTGTATTCTATTCTTTTATTTCCTGTTCTATTCCATTATTTTCTATTCTATTCCTTTATTTTCTATTTGGTTCTTTTTTGAAAATTAGAATTCAAATCGAAAACTATTTGAATTCGAATTTTGGGCACAAAATTTTAATTCATTATTTTGGATTCGTTTAAATTCATTACTATTGTAATTCGGAAATTCAGATACATCCAAATGTCCAAATAACAAAAAATTCAGAAAAAGTCAGAATTTAAATTCAGAGCGAAACAAACTGCACATGTCTACTCACCTGTTGCTTCCTGTCCTAGAGTGACAACACTCACTGTGCTGTATCTATGGAGGAGCAGTGTTGTCACCCTAGGACAGAAAGTGTATTAAGCCCATTGTAGGTGCTTTTGGCTGTGGAAACGGGTCAGCATGGGCACCCTGACTGGTCTGTAGCTACGCAAACCCATACACAACAAACTGATGCTCTGTGTGTTCTGTCACCTTTCTATCAGAAGCAGCATTAACTTTTTCAGCAATTTGAGCTCCAGTAGCTCTTCTATTGGATTGGACTACAGGGGCCAGCCTTCGCCCCCCCCCCCCGCGTGCATCAATGAGCCTTGGCTGCCCATGACCCTGTCACCAGTCCACCAGTTTTCCTTCCTCGGACCACTCTTGGTAAGTCCTGATCACTGCAGACCAGACAAGAGCTGCAGTTTGGAGTTTCTCAGACTCTGACCCAGCACTAAATATGTTTTTTAGCCCAAACGTACACTTTAACCTCTTGCCTGCATATGTGCAGCGGCAAAGAGGGTGAGCTCTAAAGCCCACATGCTGTACATATGCATCCATTGGTGGCAAAGCTTCTTTTTTTTTTGTATGCTCACTGCACACTTAAAACACAGTGACTGAGCTGTCAAAAACAGTTATTGGTCTTTGTTAATGATCGGTAGATGGGGGGACTGGCTCCTGATCATGTGGCCACTGTGACAGCCAATCACATTGGTCATGTGATTAGGCAAATCCTTCCCATCCACCGCCATTAAAGATCTTGTTAAAGGGATGCCGGGCCTGGGCAGTGAGGGGTTAAAGCGACTTTCTCATTTTGGTGGCCAGTGGTGACCACAAACGTAAGGGATATTCTTCCAGCTGACCATTAATGCAAGGAGCATTCCTCCGAAAGACCACTTATGTAAGAAACATTCCACCCACTCACTAAAAATGTAAGGGACATTCTTCACACTCACCACAAATGTAAGGGACATTCTTCTAATTGACCACCAATGTAAGGGACATTCTTCCCACGGACTACCAATGTAAGGAACATTCTTCCCACTGACCACCAATGTAAGGAGCATTCTTCCCACTGATCACCAATGTAAGGAGCATTCTTCCCACTGATCACCAATGTAAGGAACATTCTTCCCACTGATCACCAATGTAAGGAGCATTCTTCCCACTGATCACCAATGTAAGGAACATTCTTCCCACTGATCACCAATGTAAGGCTCATTCTTCCCACTGATCACCAATGTAAGGAACATTCTTCCCACTGATCACCAATGTAAGGAGAATTTTCCCCACTGATCACCAATGTAAGGAGCATTCTTCCCATTGATCACCAATGTAAGGGGCATTCTTCCCATTGATCACCAATGTAAGGGGCATTTTCCCCACTGATCACCAATGTAAGGAGCATTCTTCCCATTGATCACCAATGTAAGGGGTATTCTTTCCACTGATCACCAATGTAAGGAACATTCTTCCCACTGACCACCAATGTAAGGAGAATTCTTCCCACTGACCACCAATGTAAGGAGAATTCTTCCCACTGATCACCAATGTAAGGAACATTCTTCCCACTGATCACCAATGTAAGGAACATTCTTCCCACTGATCACCAATGTAAGGAGCATTTTTCCCACTGATCAATGTAAGGAGCATTTTTCCCACTGATCACCAATGTAAGGAGAATTCTTCCCACTGATCACCAATGTAAGGAACATTCTTCCCACTGATCACCAATGTAAGGGGCGTTCTTCCCATTGATCACCAATGTAAGGGGCATTTTTCCCACTGATCACCAATGTAAGGGGCGTTCTTCCCATTGATCACCAATGTAAAGGGCATTTTTCCCACTGATCACCAATGTAAGGGGCATTCTTCCCAATGATCACCAATGTAAGGAGCATTCTTCTCACTGATCATCAACATAAGGGATATTCTTTCCACTAACCACCAGTGTAAAGGAAATTCTTCCTCCTGACCACCAATGTAAGCAATATTCTCTCGACTGATCCCCAATATAAGGGACAATCTTCCCATTTTGATAGCACCACCCTGAATTATTTTTTTTCCTGCTTCCTGCAGTCCCCCACTGCTTCATCCAAGCTGGAAGTTGAATCCCATGTAAGCTTGGGTGGTATCCTCCTCCTTAGGTGATATAGTTCAGGCATAGAGATTGGCTGCTTTGGCTTGAGCACTGCATTATGGGAGGAGATGGAATGTTTCCCCATTGCCAGAAACACTGGGAATTTTGCACAATGGAGCGAAGCAGTGATAGGGTAGCAAGGTAAAAGTGAATATTAGTGGTCGGCTGGTGGACGTTTATAAGACTCCGTCACTTTGTCATAAATGGAGCCTCCTCAAAGTATTGAGGACATCGTGTCAGCATGACAGCCAGGAAATTAGCTTTTTAAAAAGTGGTCAATGATGGCAACCTTCATGCTTTCCTCCTGACGGGTGTTCTCAAACTCTGCCATTTAGGAGTTCTAACCCTGTTGTGCTGAAACGCCTCCTCATAAAAAGACCGGTTTTGTAGGCTTGCATTCCCGATTATTCATATAAGAAAGCCTAAAGGCCAAATCTAATATTTCAGTTTTTGGGTGGGCTCCAGCTATTTTTCTTATATCTCTCAGAAACAAAAGGTTTCCTCAAAGATTTATTAATTCTATATTGCAGAGAACCCATCCAGAAATGTGACATCATCACCTGGCATTGTAACGGTGGCGGTAGTTGGATGGAGCCAGGTGGCAATACCTTACAACTGAAGGTTCCAAGAGATCGTAACAAAGTAGAATGAGACTAAACTTGCCAGTGCTCCAAAAATCTGCAAGCACTTTCACGGCGTGAAAACAGATCTTCATTATACATCATACAGCTCAAACAATTTTTATAATTGCCTCAACATGCCACCAATGGGAAAACACAGAAATAAGACATAGATCACGTGGGATAATGGGGGTGTTACTCACAGACACATTTGGGGATGCGGTCGCTCCATTTGGGGGTTCCGGTATCTCTGTTGTAACAAGTGAGTATCTCACTGCCTTCCAGCGTGTAGCCCTCGTTGCAGGAATAATGCACATGAGAGCCAATAGGAAGTCGTGGATCAAACGCCCTGCGGATGCCGTTAGCGATCTCCCCGGGGTCCGCACAGTTCAGAACTAGAGACAAAAATAGGGATTTTTGACCTAGTAGCGTAGATGTCATGTATATCTCTGAATGTAAGAGGCCTTCTTCCCACTGACCACCAATGTAGGGGACATTCTTCCCACTGACCACCCATGTAAGGGACACTGACCGCCAATGTAAGGAGTATTCTTCCCACTGACCACCAATGTAAGGAGTATTCTTCCCACTGACCACCAATGTAAGGAGTATTCTTCCCATTGACCAGTGACTACCAATGTAAGGGACAGTCTTCCCACTGACCACCAATGTAAAGAACATTCCTCCCACTGACCAACCAAAATAAAAGGAACATCCTTCCCTCTGACCACCAATGTAAGGAGCATTCTTCCCTCTGACCGCCAATGTAAGGAGCATTCTTCCCTCTGACCGCCAATGTAAGGGACAATCTTCCCAAGGACTTCTAGCATAATGTGCATTCTTTCCCCTGACTACCAATGTAAGGGGAATTTTCTCACTGAACACCAATGTAGGAGGGATTCTTCCAACTAAAAACCAATGTAAGGGGTGTTGTTACTATTGACCACCAGTGTGAGGGTCGTCAATAGTAACAACAACAGCATTCTTCCTCCAAAAGACTACTAATGTAAGAAACATTCCACCCACTCTCCACAAATGTAAGGGACATTTTTCCAGCTGACCACCAATGTAAAGGGTATTCTTCCCACGGACCACAAATGTAAGGGGCATTCTTCCCACTGACTGCCAATATAATGTGCATTTTCCTCACCGACCACCAATGTAAGGAACATTCTTTCCACTGATCACCAATGTAAGGGACATTCTTCCCACTGATCACCAATGTAAGGGACATTCTTCCCACTGATCACCAATGTAAGGGACATTCTTCCCACTGATCACCAATGTAAGGGACATTCTTCCTACTGACCATCAATGTAAGGGATATTCTTCCTGCTGACCCCCAATAAAAGGGACACTTCTTCCACTGACTTCTAGCATAATGTGCATTATTTTGCCTGAACACCAATGTAAGGCGCATTCTTGCCACTGGCCACCAATGTAAGTGGAATTTTCTCACTGACCACCAGTGTAAGGAGCATCACTGACCACCGATGTAAGGGGCATTCTTCCCACTGACCACAAATGTAAGAGACATTCTTCCAGCTGACCATAAATGTAAGGAGCATTACTCTGAAAGACCACTAATGTAAGGAGCATTCTTCCAACTGACCTCCAGTGTAAAGGGAATTCTTCTCACTGACCACCAATCTAAGGGACATTGTCCCACTGGCCACCAATGTAAGGGACATTCTTCCCACTGACCGCTAATATCATATGCATTTTTCCCACAGACCAACAATATAAGGGGGCATTCTTCACACTGACCACCATGATAAAGGGCACTCTTACAAGAAGGTAAAACTGATAGAATTCTAAATGAAATGTATCAGTTTCAATCATTTATGAACAGGTCCTTCAGACTATGGGGGGTGAACTGCTCTAACTACACACAGGATGGACTGAAAATGCTCACTCACTCTTCTCGCAGGTGGGAGGGGCATTGCTCCAGGACAAATCCCATTGGCAGGTCAGAATGTCTGAGCCAATGATGTCATAACCAGGTTCACACTGATAGGTGACGACTGTGCCACGGATAAGATCTGGGTGCGATGACGTCTTCCAGCCGGACTGGATGTCAGGCAGCGCTGAGCATGTGTCATTCCGGGGCACCTCTAGAGAAAGGAAAAGAATCCCGAGAACACCTTTATTTCATAATAAAACCAATTACCTACTCTAGATGGACCCTAAACATGCATGAAAGGTAGCTTCATAAATAAAACACCTTTAAAAAATCATGTATGCAAAGATTTTATGTTAACATAAAAGGAAACTATGACCATGTTTGGCTAACTGTATGTTTGTTGGTTTATAAACCGATCTTTTAAAGCTTTATTTTCATTATATTGAAAATAAACTTTTAGTACAGGTTGCTTCCGTGGCACTGTGCTTGCAGAGGAGGCTGGGCTTTTTACTAAGAAAACTCAGCAGTCTCTGCTTACTTTCTGGCTATCTCTCTCTAACTGACAGCCCATATGAATGCATTGTAAAACGACTAGGGCAAAGGTCATTAAAAATCACTTTTTACTAATCAATAGGGTACAAAACAACACTGTCAAATCACATTACTGTTTTGAGTCTTTCTTTCTTGCCATAGATACAAAGTCTGCTTTTCAGCCCCCTCATATGACCTAAAGCCTAGGCTAAGATCACATGGTCAATGGCTACCAGGAGCATTATGGGTGCTTAAGAGACTGCAGAAAGCCCATAACCATTGTACCTGGTTCGAGAGTCTCTTACCTTTGAAGTGGATGATGAAGCCTTGACTCAGGCTGAACACTGGGTCATTGGGGTCCGACTGGAACTGGATAGTCACATCGTTAGCAGAAGAGAAGAGGTTGAAGCGTTGATGGACGCCCATATACTGTCCCAACACGCGTGCTGTGAGGTCATCACCATCATATACCGTCAGGGCATCGCTCCGTCGGATGTTGAGACTATGAGGAATGAAGAGATATGTGATGGGCTACTCTACTGTACTGTATGAATATACTGTAGGTCTGGGTCATATCGTGTGCACATACCTGTATTTTAAATTTAGGTGTCCAAGTTGTAGAAATGGCTTTGTCTATGGAATGCAGCTCTGTCCCCGGAATCCTTTTCATATGACCATTTAGCACTACCAAAATATAATTCCACAAACAGCACTGAATTCCATAGACAGAGCTGCTCATTTAAAGCTGTTAGACACAGCTGGTCTCTAACAACATGGTAGCCTGTAGTTCCGCTATAGCACTGCTGACTATTCAGTTGGGTAAAATTGATGCTTCAAGAGCCAACCCGGACCCATGGGCATAAGATAGATCAGCTATTCTTAATCAGGGTTCTGTGGAACCCTAAGGTTAATCCATAGTTTGGTAGAGGTTCCTTGAGCTCTGGCTGATTAACCTCCTATGTGATGGTGCCTGCATAGTTCCAGAGGCAATGCCACTTAGCAGAGCCAGCGACATGGTGCCAATTGTCTTTTTAGCAGCCAGTAAGGGTGGTTTTCTGATCACCACTGGTCCAGGGGGCCTTTTTCCCATTGACCACTGATGTAAGGAGAGAATTCTTTGCATTGACCACCAATGTAATGGGGTATTCTTCCCACTGAAAACCAATGTAAGGTGGCACTCTTCTGATTGACCATTGATGTAAGAGGGACATTCTTCCCATTGACCACCAATGTAAAGGGAGCATTCTTCCCATAGACCACTGATGTAAGGGGGAAAATTCTTCCAATTGACCTTCAATGTAAAGGGGTCCTTCTTCCCATTGACCACTGATGTAAGGGGGGCATTCTTCCGATTGACCACCAATGTAAGGGGGGCATTCTTCCCACTGACCACAATGTAAGGGGGGCATTTGTCCCATTCACAACAATGTAAGGGGGGGGGGGGATTCTTCCCATTGACCACTGACGTAAGGGGCATTTTCCCAATGACCCCCAATGATTTTTTTTATTTTTAGCAGAGGTTCCCAGAGTCCTGAAAATATTTTTAAGGGTTCCTCTGGGGTAAAAAATTTTAGAAAGGCGGAGATAGAGAATGAAACTGTACAAGAAAGACAGTTTTACTTTCCTGAATGTGTCTCCTACCATGGCAGTGGCAGTTAAACCACAATCTTCTGTTATTGCCATGCATCCTTCACCTTCCATCAACTGCCACTCTGCAGCAGCTGATATAGGTTGTGCAAGCTGTAATCAAGTCCATAAGCAGATGTCCTCTGCAGTCCACAGTGGGCTGATTACACTGACAGAGGCCAAGATGATCTGTGAAACCTAAAAAAATCATGAATTATGTCCTATGTACATGCCCCTCTTGTTCACTGGTCCTTTTGAACCGTAATATCAAATATCAATTTCTGTGATTCCCCTTTCATCATATGCACATAAAACTATTGTGAATTTGTACAAAGCATTCTATTTAAATATGTCTGATAAGTAGTTAAAATTCATTTCTTGCAGCACGTGGCTCTGGGTTCAATAAAATGCTAATTCTAGCTGCTATCTGGGTGGAGTTCTTGTAGAGGTCCTCCATAGGTTTCCTAGACAATGAGCCTCCCTTTTGGAGTAGAGATTGATGTGATTGGTGTTATGTACTCCATAAAGAGGTGCAGAACCTGTTGGCTCTCTCTAAAATATATAAAACAAAAATTTGTTGCTCACATTTCTATCTCCAGCAGAACCCGGCGATCCTCCTGAACGTGGATACCCCACACGCAGTCCTGGCCCTTGGCATAATTCTGGGGCCAATCTGGAGAAAGGATTACCCCAGCTGGCTCAGAGATCTCTCCCCCGCACAGTGCTATGACATGGGAAACAGAAAACATGGTGGTTAAATCATGGATGGCTGTAGGGTACCTGTCACCTGCACCATTACTAAGGGGACTATATTAGGAGGCCACTCTCTTGTGAGTCACTGACCTGTAAGTATGCCAAATGGCAGTTCAGGAGTAACTGGACCTTCCTGGGTACATGCTTATATATAAGGGCCTGTGTTGACGGGTTTGTGGCCTTGAGTTGATAGTATCATTTTGAGATGCTTCTAAAGCCATTCAGAATTCATTGACAGGTGCATTTGACCTCCTTCTAAACTGCATTTGACCTGCTTCTAATGGGTTTTGCATTCCCATAGCCTTGTAAAGGAATACAAAACCCATCGGAAGCAAACAAAAGCCTGTCAACACTATCTAGGTAATGAAACCAAGGATCAAAATGACAGCCCTTAAACTTGCTAGTCAGCAATGGCAACTCCAATATTTCTGGAATGACAGGTTATCTTTAATATTCTTCAGGATGTTGGTTGTCATTTCCTTGGGAACTGGAGGCACGTGGTGTATACTGTAATCTCTGCTTTTATTGCAGACTGTATTGTAGACAGCACATTTTACACTATGTACTGTACTGTATACCATACAGTATATTAATAAGACCATGTGTGCGAAAAACTGCACTGTATACTGTATGGAAGACATTGCATTGCACACTAAACATTACTGCATTATAGACAACACATCCTACACTGTGCCCTATAGACTGTGCATTACAGACAGTACATTCTAGACTGGGCCTTACAGACAGTACATCCTAGACTGTGCCCTATAGACTGTGCATTACATACAATACATCCTAGACTGGGCCTTACAGACAGTACATCCTAGACTGTGCCCTATAGACTGTGCATTACATACAATACATCCTAGACTGGGCCTTACAGACAGTACATCCTAGACTGTGCCCTATAGATTGTGCATTACAGACAATACATCCTAGACTGGGCTCTATAGACTGTGGATTACAGACAGTATATCCTAGACTATGCCCTATAAACTGTGCATTACAGACTGTGCATTAAAGACAGTACATTCTAGACCATGCCCTATAGACTGTACATTACAGACAGTGCATCATAGACTGTGCCCTATAGACTGTGCATTACAGACTGTGCATTAAAGACAGTACATTCTAGACCATGCCCTATAGACTGTACATTACAGACAGTGCATCATAGACTATGCCCTATAGACTCTGCATTACAGACAGTACATTCTAGGCTGTGCCCTATAGACTGTGCATTACAGAGAATGCATCCTAGACTAATCCCTATAGACTGTGCATTAAAGACAATACATTCTAGACCATGCCCTATAGACTGTGCATTACAGACAGGGTATCCTCGACTGTGCCCTATAGACTGTGGATTACAGACAGTACATCCTAGACTATGCCCTATAGACTGTGCATTACAGATAATACATCCTAGACTGTGCATTACAGACAATACATCCTAGACTGGGCTCTATAGACTGTGGATTACAGACAGTACATCCTAGACTATGCCCTATAAACTGTGCATTACAGACTGTTCATTAAAGACAGTACATTCTAGACCATGCCCTATAGACTGTATATTACAGACAGTACATTCTAGACCATGCCCTATAGACTGTACATTACAGACAGTGCATCATAGACGATGCCCTATAGACTCTGCATTACAGACAGTACATTCTAGGCTGTGCCCTACAGACTGTGCATTACAGACAATGCATCCTAGACTAATCCCTATAGACTGTGCATTAAAGACAGTACATTCTAGACCATGCCCTATAGACTGTGCATTACAGACAGGGTATCCTCGACTGTGCCCTATAGACTGTGGATTACAAACAGTACGTCCTAGATTATGCCCTTTAGACTGCGCATTACAGATAATACATCCTAGACTGGGCCTTACAGACAGTACATCCTAGACTGTGCATTACAGACTGTGCATTAAAGACAGTACATTCTAGACCATGCCCTATAGACTGTACATTACAGACAGTGCATCATAGACTATGCCCTATAGACTGTACATTACAGACAGTTCATCATAGACTATGCCCTATAGACTCTGCATTACAGACAGTGCATCCTAGACTAAGCCCTATAGACTGTGCATACAGTCTAGACCATACCCTATAGACTGTACATTATAGACAGTATATCCTAGACTTTGCCCTATAGACTGTACATTACAGACAGTGCATCCTAGACTATGCCCTATAGACTGTGCATACATTCTAGACCATACCCTATAGGCTGTACATTATAGAAAGTATATCCTAGACTATGCCCTATAGACTGTGCTTTACAGACTGTGCATTAAAGACAGTACATCCTAGACTATGCCCTACAGACTGTACATTATAGAGAGTACATCCTAGAATATGCCCTATAGACTGTGCAATACAGACAGTAAATCCTAGACTTTGCCCTATAGACTGTGCATTACAGACAGTACATCGTAGACTGGGCCTTACAGACTGTGCATCCTAGACTGTGCCCTATAGAGTGCGCATTACAGACTGTGCATTACAGACAGTGCATCATAGACGATGCCCTATAGACTCTGCATTACAGACAGTAATACTAGACTGTACCTTATAGACTGTGAATCATACACTGTACATCACATACTGCACCCTGCATTTGACTGAGAGCCCTATACACATAGTGCATTATAGACTTCACATTGTAGCCTGTGGACTAAAGGTCACACACCCTCACCCAGACATTCTTCACAATCACCTCCTTTGGCGGTGTATGTAGGGCTTTTGTTAGCAGTGCTCCTCGCAGTGACTCATTAAGGATAAGGGAATGCTTTGCAATCTTTGCCATGCTAAATCATCCCATCTTCTTGGTGTTTTGAACAATTTGGTAAAAAAATTAAAAAGGGCCAATGACCCAGTGGCCTTGAGATTTGGGGGGGTACACTCTGGGAGGCAATGGTGGCCCTGAAGGCATGGACGTGGACGTTAGATGCTGAAGAAGTGCGATGTGATTATTAAGCACAGTAGAGGAATAGATCCCTCTAAACACGGGCTAATCAGCCATCCGAGGTATTTTTAGCGATCTCAGTAATAAAAGTGTTTATTAATTCGCAGTAATCTCCAAACGTGACACCTACTCCAGCCGTGAGCTAAATGAATGTGATGAGTTTAAAGCAGTCCTTGGATTTAACTCCGCCGCCCCCGCTCGCCTCCCATCCAGCCACTTTTAGGTTGGAGAAATCTTATGCTGACGTTACATCTCTACGGGAGAGAAGGAGTTAATTCTGAGCCCTACATTAGTTACCATGGCAACTAGAAATTGTTGAGAAACACAAATATATATCTGAGCACCTCCCCCCCCTCCTGAAGCTCTGTGTGGAGACGACATCTCAGGAATAGCAGGAATGTAAAGCAGGCTGGTCGGTGGGCAATGAAGGTCGGTCTATCCCGAATGACTGGCTGGCTCGCCAAATGTGTCATAGGTCACTCAAGGGAAATGATACTTTGTTTTCAGCAATTGCTCTTAAAGCGGAGTTCCGCCAAAAAAAAAAAATAAACAAAAGTCAGCAGCTACAAATACTGCAGCTGCTGACTTTTAAAATAAGGACACTTACCTGTCCATGGAGCCCGCGATGTCCTCACCCGAAGCCGACCCCTCCCTCGGCTCCCGGGTGGAGCCGCTGGAATTGCTAGTAAGGGTTTTAGGAAGTGAAGTCTGGTTCCCTACTGCACATGCGCGAGTTGCGCTGCGCGTTCTGAGTGGTCCCTGCTGTCTTCTGGGACCTGTGTGGTCCCTGCTGTCTTCTGGGACAAGCCGTAGATTGCCACAAATACTCCAAATACTACAAAAAGCATAGCTGCTAACTTTTAATGAACCAACACTTACCTGCCCCATGGTCCAGCGACGCGGCCACCCGGAGGCTAGCTCCACTCCCCCTCCTCTCCTCGGCGCTGTCATGGTAACTGTGGGCACCCGGCCGTGACAGCTTACGGCCAGGCACGCACTGCACATGCGCGAGTCGCGCTGCGCTCTCCTATTGGCAAGCCGATCTTCTGGGACCTGAGTTGTGTCCCAGAAGATTGCTGGCAGGGAGGGGCCGCCTAGGGCGAGAGCAGGAGTCGCCTAGGCGGCTGAAGATAGGAAGCAGGAAGTGGGACAGAAAGTCCCTCGAAAAAAAGGGTACACACTCCCCCCCCCCCAAAAAAAAATGACATGCCAAATGTGTCATGTCAGGGGGCGAGGAGTGCTTAAAGCGGAAGTTCCACTTTTGGGTGGAACTCCGCTTGAATGACTTCACATTTGTAAGTGGCCATCATTGGTCATTTATATTGTTGGTAAAGTGGTCAGTATCCCGCTTGGAGGGCTGATAAGATTAAATCAGTTGGTTACATAAAGAATATGATGTTCTTATATATATTACTATGCAGAGTTTGTATATACCACTATACAGCCAAAAGTTTTTGGACACCTGACCTTCACAGCTACTCTATGGCCAAAAGTATGTGGACCTCTAATCACAGATGACTGAATTAAGCAGTGGCGGCTGGTGCCCAAAATTTTTGGGGGGGGCACAAACAAACCGAAAAATTCTGAAAAAAAAAACCATCAATTGCAGCCTCACTGTACCATCAAACGCAGCCACTGTGCCATAAAATGCAGCCACTGTGCCATCAAACGCAGCCACTGTGCCATCAAGCGCAGCCACTGTGCCCATCAAACGCAGCCACTGTGCCCATCAAACGCAGCCACTGTGCCATCAAACACAGCCACTGTGCCCATCAATTTCCGCCACTGTGCCCAAACGCAGCCACTGTGCCCATCAAACACAGCCACTGTGTCCATCAATTGCCGCCACTGTGCCCATCAATTGCCGCCACTGTGCCCATCAATTGCCGCCACTGTGCCCATCAAATGCAGCCACTGTGCCCATCAAACGCAGCCACTGTGCCCATCAAACGCAGCCACTGTGCCATATCAAATGCTCTCACTGCGCCATATCAAATGCTGCCACTGCGCCATATCAAATGCTCCCACTGTGCCATATCAAATGCTGCCACTGTGCCCCATCAAATGC
Source organism: Aquarana catesbeiana (assembly GCF_042186555.1). Classification (NCBI taxonomy): domain Eukaryota; kingdom Metazoa; phylum Chordata; class Amphibia; order Anura; family Ranidae; genus Aquarana; species Aquarana catesbeiana. Next base: position 57,547,655 of record NC_133329.1, read on the forward strand.
TCCCACTGTGCCCCATCAAATGCTCCCACTGTGCCCCATCAAATGCTCCCACTGTGCCCCATCAAATGCTCCCACTGTGCCCCATCAAACGCTCCCACTGTGCCCCATCAAATGCTGCCAGTGTGCCCCCCACCCGCCGTCTGCACTTACCCTGTCTCAGTGGGACAGCTCCTCGATGCTGTCTTCTCCCGTCTTGGCCCAGCATGGCGCTCGCAGGTCACCTTTTTTGACGCCCATTATAGCCTATGGCTCTAATCAGGTGCTTCAAAAAAAAAAACCCTGCCGCTGTAATTCTGGTGCCCAAAAAGGGGCCAGGCGCCTGAATAGCGGGTGGCAGCGGGCACTGAAAACTGTGAGGCCAAGTTCACCATCCTAGTCAAAGCAGAGCAAAATTTGCAAAAAAAGCACACCCATCTGTAACAGATGTCTCTTACCTTTGCAGACCGGTTCGCTCTCATTCCAGTGGGGATCAGCTGGGTCCACGCACTCTATGACCGGCGGGCCTTGTTCAAGCATGTACCCCGCATTACAGGAGAAGGAAACCAGGGTCCCCACAGAGAAGAGGGGGTCTGTGGTACTGAAATTCCCATGGGCCAAAAAAGGCTCATAACACCGCGTCTCAGAAAACACTAACAGAGAGAGAGAAAAAAAATGAAAAAGTTGAGCGGATTGGTCATTTTGATTTTGAGGTGGGGATATTAAAAGATCAGTTTACCCACCAAGCAATATTTCATTTTGGAGTCTAAACCAAGTTTTCTTGACCTTTCACATTTCCAGTAAATTCTGAAGTTCCTGGCTCTTTTCTCACCTTAACGTACTGAGCGACAACCATGGCAAAATTTCACAACCTTGTAGTAGATGACCTCGCGCATGCGCAGTAGAGAACCAGCTGTGAAGCCGCAAGGCTTCACTGCCAGTTTCCCTTACAGGCAACATCGGCTGGGGTGCCAATATCGATGGATTCCAGGAAAGGTACGTTTCAGAATATTAAAAGTCAGCTACAGTATGGCGGAACTATGCTTTTAAGTTCACCTTTTTTTCTAAATTCCAGCTCCCCTGTATACCACTATACTATTTTTCCCAACGGTTTTCAATGTAGGGGACATTTTTCACACAGACTATTTTAGCAGGGGTTCCCTGAGACCCAAAAATTATTTTAAGGGTTCCTCTTGAGTAAAAAGGCTGGGAAAGGCTGCTTTAAATGCAAAGTTCACCTTTTTTCTAAATTCCAGCTCCCCTTTGTACCAATATACCACGTATTTCTGTTGCATAAATATAAAAGCTTTCTATGTTTTTTAAGACAAGGCCTTACCTTAGCCCCTAGTGTGTTCCATACCCTGTTTCCCCGAAAATAAGACCTAGCGTGATGGTCGGTGATGGCTGCAATATAAGCCCTACCCCCCAAAGAAGCCCTAGTTAAAGTCCTTGTAGGTCTTATTTTCAGGGTAGGGCTTATTTTCAGGGAAACAGGGTAGGGCTTATTTGGGGGGCAGGGCTTATATTGCAGCCATCACCGACAATCACGCTAGGTCTTATTTTGGGGGAAACAGGGTAGAAAAGTTCATGATTTCCTGGTATGTAGATTTAGGACATGAAAACCAGTTAGACACAGGAAGGATATCAACAGCTGACCTCACTAGCACACACCCTGCACCCATTTATGTTTGCACCACAGCCTTCTTACTCAAGAGGAACCTTTGAAATAATTTTTGGGTCTCAGGGAACCCCTGCTAAAATCTAGGGTCAGTGGGAAAAATGTCCCTTACATTGGAAACCATTGGGAAAAATACTATTGGTGGTCAGAATGCCCACTTTCCAGACAGCTAAAAAGATTATTGGTGTCCTGGCTCTGACAAGTGGCATTAGACCCAGAACTATGCAGGCACCATCAGATAGGAGGTCAATCAACCACAGCTCAAGGAACCTCTAACAACCTTTGAAGGAGCCCCAGGGTTCCATGGACCATGGTTGAGAATGACTGGATTAAAGGGTCAGTCCAACCAAAACTAACATTTAATCCCTTCCCACCTTCCTGACCTGCTATGTTTGTCTTCTTCTATTTAACCCAGCTTGCCTCTGACCTGTCTCTGGATTCTTGTCTACCTCTTGTGACCTCAGCCTGTATTTTGGCCTCTGCATTCTGCCTTCTAATTTAGTACCTTACTGCCCGGCTCTTAACTGACCTTGGCCTGTTTCCTCAGGCTGCCTCTGCCTGATGTTCCTGTACCTCACTGTCCAGCTGATGGTAACTTTGGTCTGCATCCTGATGCTGCTCCTGCCTTCTGACTTGGTAAGTCGCTGCCCGGGTGTAGATGACCTTCAGGTTGTATTGCAGCTACTGAATTGTTCCTTCTGCATTTCTACATCTGATCCTTACCTGGTGGTCCATAATCAGCCAGAATCCGCTGAGCTGCCTGTAACATTGGCCCATGTGCCACTCTGTGCCCTCACATCTCCAGTCCCCACTGCCAAGGGTGTTGGACAAGAGGTTCAAGAGAAGCCCTCTTTTCACCTCGATCCGCACCAGGTACCTGATCAGTAAGAATGAACAGCCTAGCCTAGGGTCTCTTTAACACCTATGTTGTCCTCTTTCGTTTCTTTTGTAATTAGAATCTATGTATATCCATATCTGTAAATAAACCAAACCCTTATTTAAGATCTAGTTGACCTTCATTATCATGACAAACTAATTTTAGAGCTCGTTTTACAAGAAGTGAATAATTAGTTAAAGTTGATTACAATTTGTCAGGAGGTTTATTCAGTACAGTTTGTCAAGGGAAAGATGGAGTGCCAAACACAAGGAGTGGACGATACCCTTTGGCACCTTCCATTGTCTTCCCACAAGATGTCCATGGCCATATATAAAACATTTACACAATTTTCTGTTACCCTCCAAGAAAAATTGTTTTGTGAGACACAGCCACGTGAACCAGGATAGAACCATGACAAGTTTATACCAACTATCAGGCCTACAATGAGACTAATCATGCACCTTTATTTAGTAGTAAGGATCAATTCTTTTAAAGAAAATTACAGACAATGAGAGTTGTATACAGCCATTAAAAACCCCTACTGCCCGATATTCAACTATATAAGTTCACCTCTACTTCAGGAAGGTTTAGGGAAATGGCGTACCTTCATAGCGCAGGCTGAGCAGAAGAGGTGCAGTTGGGTTCTCAGAGACCAGCTCGATGTAAAGAGATTGGGCATCGCTCAGCAGACCCCGCTCCGGGGCATCATCTATATCAGAGTCGTAGATCAATGGGGAGAGGGTGGAGCTACCAGAGTGAACCACCAACCTGCAGGGAGGGTAAGAGATGGGTGAGAGAAAGAGAGCAAAGGGAAGAGAGACCAAGGCAAGAAGGGACCCATACTCTAGAAGGAAGGGGGCAGGGCTACACAGAGGGGTAGGCAGAACAGGCAACTGCCTTGGGTACTTCAGCAGGAAGGGGGGGTGCAAAAAGGGCAGGAACTGCAACCTATATTGTTGAAATAGTTTACAGCTCATGGGGATCAGTGCACAGTTTAGCCTTTTACCTTTGAGTGCTAAAGAACCTTATCTGGTTGGTGGGCAGTTTATAACCCAGTTGTCAAAATCACGCTTTTACATTTTTAAAATAAAGATTTATATAGCAGTGCTTTTAGTGAAATTCCTCTGATGTGACAATGGTTGGTAATCATCTACCACTGTGTCTTAGATGTAAAAAAAAGTCCCATATATGTGACTTCACCAATCCAATCCACTTGCTGTAGATTTCCACAACATGAAGGAGACCTCTGTGATTGCTAAATCTTTTGCCACCACAACATCTAAATCAAAGGCTTACCGGAGGGATGGACCTCAGAGTGAAGATGTCATTATGCACATGAGTGTGCTACAGTTCCCATAAAGGTTTCATGAATGGTCCACAGCCACAGCTTCCACTTCAAGTATCCCATCAAATCACTGATGTCCACAATATAAAAAACACTCAAAAAGTGCAGATCATCCAAAGGTGATTTATTAAAGCACATCTAAAAAATGCTTCCAAAGCTTTTAAATTATGCCGCCACTTAGTTTACAACGTGCGTGCTAACGTCAGCACCCAGAAACTCTATCATTTGTATTTCGTCACTAAATGACATCCTCAGGGGGCGTTCCTTAGTGACGAAATGTGTAGGGTTGAGCTTCTGGATGTTGACAACAAACAATTCAAAAACACAAAAGAAATCCCCTATTTTACCTAAATAAATTATCTGGATTCTGAATTTGGAATGACATGTCTGGGTGGCTTTATCCTCAGATGGCCATTAACGAGTGGAGGGTTGTTAGGGAAGGGACTGACCTGTCATTGTCCTCATCCAAAGAGACTCTCTCGAAGTGCAGATGCAGCCGCTGTCCTTCAGATGCCTCAATTAGCCAATGGCAGCTCAGGTTGTTGCTGTGGATTGCGGTGACATCAGGGGCCACAATGCGTCCGATGGTGGCGTTACGTATCACACCTCCGCAAGTTGCTGGATTACATATGTAAAGAATACATTTTTAGGGATTATGTACATTCTGTCTGTGCAAGGGGCCACTCAGCCCTCCATCACAATGAGTTTCTGTACCTCCAAAAGAGTTGGTAAGCCTAAGAAGTTATAACCTTGTAGGTGGGTAGGGGGCGGAGTCAAGGGTTGACTCGGGGGGAGGAGTCCCTGCACATATAAGGTATTACATCTGCACCCAGACAGATTCAAATAACTCTTCTATGCAACCATTGATGGATTATATTTTTTAGATTACATATCAATATGCTGCTGTGATTGGCTCATGCCTTTCCTGCTGCTTTATCCAAAACTAGAAAAAAAAAAAATGTTGGACTTGGATATACTTTGCAGGAAAGGCATGAGCCAATCACAGCAGCATATTGATATGTAATCTAAAAAAATATAATCCATCAATGGTTGCATAGAAGAGTTATTTGAATCTGTCTGGGTGCAGATATAATACCTGATATGTGCAGGAACTCCTCCCCCCGAGTCACCCCTTGACTCCACCCCTTACCCACCTCTCAGTACCACCCCTTTTAGAGAATGCAGAACAAGTATCATTTTGTGGTGCTAAGTATTTTGTATGGAATTTGTTAATGATAAGAAAGGCAGTAAAATAGATCTAGCAACAACGGACACCCCAGCGACAATGGACTTCCAAAAGCCAGCAACAGTAGATCCCTCCCAGCATTGATTGACCCCCTGCAACATAAGTCTCACCCCCAGCAACAATAGATCGCCCACCAGCAACAGTAGACCCCCCTGCAAAAATATATCCCCTCCAGCAACGATGGATTCCCCAGCAGCCAGCATCAATAGAACCCTCCAGCACACCCCAGTACCCCTTGCCATTCAGTTCTGAAGGTGCCGGAACTGCGTTCCTCCACGTTCCTGCTGAAAAAAAGTCCTGTATATGTTTTATATATATCTATAGATAAATATATCTATAGATATATATATATATATATCTATATCTATATCTATATATAGATATAGATATATATCTATATCTATATATATATAAAAATATATACTGTATTGAAGTACCACCTAGCAGTGTAACACAGTCCCCATCACCTCCACCTTCTGCCCAGCCCTCCTCACCTGCACATACTGGCGCTTTGCCACTCCATTGCGGGCGGGTAATGTTCAGACAGACCAGGGAGTCTACACCCTTCAGCGTGAACCCAGGGGCACAGTGAAAGTTAGCGGTTCCTCCTGGGTGGAGGTCCGTGACAGTTACTTCTCCGTTATCCGGTCGCGGAGGGAAGACACAGCTCAGGACGTAGGCTGAGAAGATAATTAAGTACACATCCATTGAGTTATTCAGTATAATTAGGAGTATAAAACTCCCTCTCTCATCATTAGGCTTTAATTTATTTTACATAATGGTGATAAAGTATGATACAACCAAGCAATAAAATATTAACATAGGGAAAAGCGTAAAGGCGAAGAACACAGGTCGGGAAATTGAAGGACACACCTTGGTAGCGCAGTTTGAAGGCCCCTGGGCTGGTGACACGATAGGTTTGAAAGCGTACTGCAATGTGATTGGTTGGGCTACGGATCACCTGACCCTCAGCCATCAGGGTCTCATTGGCCAGCAGAAAGCGGCGGTCTTCCTCCACGCCCTCGATGCTCAGAGCCTCCTCTTTGGACAAGTTCAGCTTCTCCACCTAAAAATAGGTCCTGGTTATGAATACATTTCCTTGTGCACTGTGACAAACGTCTGTATCAGTGTAATAAATGGGCACCTTCATTCATATCATAAATATGTATAAAAGTTATTATATGGTAAGCACAAAGTTCTACGTGTCTCTTTTATAAAAGGCTTCCTGGCAGGTAACTATAATTCATGGGGCCCCAGAGCAAAACTTTGATTGGGGCCCTTAGTGACCTCTCTCTGTCATGTCTTCTAGCGTCAACCGGGACAATAAAGTAATTGATTTTAACATAAAGTGTGCCTACATCAAAGATGGGTAGCAGGAGAACGGTCAGCATAGACCAGTGGTCTCCAAACTGCCGCCCTGGGGCCGGATGTGGCACTTTGCTTTCCTTATTTGGACCTCTGGGCACTATTCCCCCCACTGACACCAACAATGGGGCACTATTCCTCTCACGGACACCAATGATGGGGCACTATTACTCCTACTGACACCAATGATGGGGCACGATTCCTCCCACTGACACCAATGATGGGGCACGATTCCTCCCACTGACACCAACAATGGGGCACGATTCCTCCCACTGACACCAACAATGGGGCACGATTCCTCCCACTGACACCAACAATGGGGCACGATTCCTCCCACTGACACCAATGATGGAGTCCTATTCCTTCCACTGACACCAATGATGGGGCACGATTCCTCCCACTGACACCAACAATGGGGCAGGATTCCTCCCACTGACACCAGTGATGGAGTACTATTCCTCCCACTGACCCCAATGATGGGACACGATTCCTCCCACTGACACCAACAATGGCCACTATTCCTCTCACAGACACCAATGATGGAGCACTATTCCTCTCATGGACACCAATGATGGAGTACTATTCCTCCCACTGACACCAATGATGGGGCACTGTCCCCTCCCCCCCCATTGACACCAATGATGGAGCACTATTCCTCCCACTGACATCAATGAAAGAGCACTCAAGAGAAAAGGACCTGCTCAGCTAATGAAAGAGCACTATTCCTCCTACTGACACCAAGAATGGGGCACTACTCCTCCCACTGACAGCAAAGATGGGGCCCTATTTCTCCCATTGACACCAATGATGGAGTACTATTCCTCCCATTGACACCAACAATGGGGCACTATATAAACCTTTGTAAAAGAAGGATAATAAACTGGCCATTTTTTTTAGAAAGTTTGGATCCCCCTGGCATAGACAGTACACCAATGGGGACCAGTGAGGGGGATAGAAGTTGCTTGGGTGGAGCAGCAGTGCAGGGAAATAACTTTAAATGTACTTAGTAACTTACTGGTATTTTTTTAGCATCCACTGATTTTTTATGAAGTATAAAAGCCAGAAAGTGACGAGCATGCTTTATTATTCAGTAGAAAAATGTAAAAAGTGTATTATTATTTGAATTATACATTATTACATACTCATTAGTGTTCCTACGCACAATTCCTCTATAACATTAACGTGGTTGTAAACCCTTCCATATACTCAGTGAAGTGACTGGCCTCAGGTGATACAGATTAAACAAAACATAAGTTGTACCTGTTTAGCTGCAGTCTTCTCTTCTCTACATTCGCTCAAAGTGCTGAACTTACACAGGATCTCTCAGCTCTGAATAGCAAGGGGCGGAGAGCTGAAGTTACATCAGTGAGGAAAGCTCTGAGAGCTGATTGGAGGGAAGAGACACCCCCCCCCCTTTTCAAAACAGGAACACAGCTGAGGCTGTCAATCAGCTGGAGTTCCCTCCCCCTGTCACCATTTTCCTCTTCGTGTCAGGAAAAATCCTGAGAAGTGATTCATGCTGATAGAAGAGGAAGGAGGCAGTGGACAGAAATGACACTTAGTGCTGTGGATTGAGACACTAAAGCAGAGGTCTCTAATCTTTCTAAACAAAGGGCCAGTTTACTGCCCTTGAAACTTTAGGGGGGCTGGACTGTGGCCAGTAGGAGTAGAAAATGCCATAGAAAAAAATGACATCATTGGTGTCAGGAATAGTGCCCCATCATTGGTGTCAGTGGGAGGAATAATTCCCCATCACTGGTATCAGTGGGAGGAATAATGCCCCATTATTGGTGTCAGTGGGAGGAATAGTGCCCCATCATTGGTGTCAGTGGGAGGAATGGTGCCCCATCATCGGGTCAGTGGGAGGAATAGTGCCGCATAATTGGTGTGAATGAGAGAAATAGTGCCCCATCATTGTTATCAGTGGGAGGAATAGTGCCCCATCATTGGTGTCAGTGGGAGGAATAGTGTCCCATCATTGGTGTCAGTGGGAGGAATAGTGCCCCATCGTTGGTGTGAATGGGAGGAATAGTGTCCCATCATTTGTATCAGTGGAAGGAATAGTGCCCCATCATTGGTGTTAATGGGAGGAGCAGTGCCCCATCATTGGTACCAGTGGGAGGAATAGTGTCCCATCATTGGTGTCAGTGGGAGGAATAGTGTCCCATCATTGGTATCAGTGGGAGGAATAGTGTCCCATCATTGGTGTCAGTGGGAGGAATAGTGCCCCATCATTGATATCAGTTGGCGGAATATTGCCCCATCATTGGTGTTAATGGGAGGAATAGTACCCCAAGGGCCGGATAAAGGCAAACAAAGGGCCACATCCGGCCCGCGGGCCGCAGTTTGGGGACCCCTGCACTAGAAGGATATGCTTTGTTCATATTTCATGTCTGAGGTTTACAATCACTTTACAAGCTTCATTTTTTTTTTTTTTTTGCAGAATTACGAACCTCGAATTTATTCATTTGTAGCTAAGAATCTTTTAGGGTGAGGAACAATGAATGAAGCATAAAGGGTTAATATTAGGGGCAGGGCCCTCCTGTACCTTTTTGTATTGAACTGTACTGTAATTGTGTTGTCTCCCCTATACATTGTAAAGCGCTGCGTAAACTGTTGGCGCTATATAAATCGTGTATAATAATAATATAATAATATTAGAGGGCTGACTAGAAGGCAATAAATCTACTCCCAGTGGGGGGAAGCAAGGGAGATCAGTACCGGATCCGTGTCATCTTAACATGCACAACCTCCCTAGTTGCCCCCACCAACAGAAAAAAAAAAACCCAAGCCCCATGGCAGCCACAATATATCAAAATTAAATTTGATTTGTTTATTTGTTGCGTCAGTGTAACATTCCAGGCATTTAATGCCTCTCATCGTAAATTGTCCTGACCATGCCTTGCAACCAACATCAGCAGCGATAATAATGATTACCCCCCCAGGATGCCTTAATCAGCCCAGTACATGCTTCATTCACTAACACCAAGCCCTGAGGAAGGGAGACCCTCAACCACCAAAACCCGTTGGCTGTTTATGATAAAAAGAGTCTGAAAAAAAAATGTCTCTGGACTTTTTACATTCTGATTTTGGGGGCTTTTCTAATTTCACACTCAGTTCATATTTCGTAGAGAAGGGTGTCAGCTATGAGACTTACCCGAATCTCCACTCCATAACCGAGGTACACGGACACACTGTACGTACAGTCCAGACCACCAAAGAAACTTCCACCAGAGTATTCCGGAGCCTCCAGAATACCCTCCAACTCCGAAATATTGTTGTTACACAGAACTGGAAGAACAGGAGAAATGCAGACAATATCAATATACCACATTTAGGAATAATGTCAGCTTTGCAAGAAATAAATTATAAATAGAGAGCAGTGATGTCATCCCCAAATACCCTACAGTGATACTTCAGGTCTAGGTAGAGTCTTGTGGGCTCCTGGTAAGCTCCTGGTTTCCTATGGCTATGCTAGTAGTGAGATCTCCCAGTCATAATTCCCAGCTCTGCTACTGCACACTCGAGAGTTTTAGGGGTTCCCACCCATCTTTGTTGGCTCTGACTCCTCCTTCTACTGTCTACATAGCATAAAATACATAACAATCCAGTAAGGAGGGTCGGAACCCCTCGTAATGGTCACATCAGGTGCCTAGACCTGGGAACTCAGCACAGGGATGGTGGGAACCCCTCATAATGGGCACAGTAGGTGTACAGACCTGAGAACTCAGCACAGGGATGGTGCGAACCCCTCATCATAGGCACAGCAGGTGTACAGACCTGGGAACTCAGCACAGGGATGGTGGGAACCCCTCAAAATGGACACAACTGGTTTGCCAACCCAGGAACTCAGCACAGGGATGGTGGGAACCCCTCATAATGGGCACAGCCGGTGTGCCAACCTGGTAACTCAGCACAGGGATGGTGGGAACCTCTCATAATAGGCACAGTAGGTGTACAGACCTGAGAACTCAGCACAGGAATGGTGCGAACCCCTCATAATGGTCACAGCAGGTGTACAGACCCGGGAACTCAGCACAGGGATGGTGGGAACCCCTCATAATAGGCACAGCAGGTGTACAGACCTGGGAACTCAGCACAGGGATGGTGGGAACCCTTCATAATGGGCACAGCTGGTGTGCCAATCTGGTAACTCAGAACAGGGATGGTAGGAACCCCTCATAAATTGCACAGCAGGTATACAGACCTAGGAACTCAGCACAGGGATGGTGGGAACCCCTCAAAATGGACACAACTGGTTTGCCAACCCAGGAACTCAGCACAGGGATGGTGGGAACCCCTCATAATGGGCACAGCCGGTGTGCCAACCTGGTAACTCAGCACAGGGATGGTGGGAACCTCTCATAATAGGCACAGTAGGTGTACAGACCTGAGAACTCAGCACAGGAATGGTGCGAACCCCTCATAATGATCACAGCAGGTGTACAGACCCGGGAACTCAGCACAGGGATGGTGGGAACCCCTCATAATGGGCACAGCAGGTATACAGACCTGGAAACTCAGCACAGGGATGGTGGGAACCCCTCGTAATAGGCACAGCAGGTGTACAGACCCAGGAACTCAGCACAGGGATGGTGGGAACCCCTCGTAATGGGCACAGCAGGTGTACAGACCCAGGAACTCAGCACAGGGATGGTGGGAACCCCTCGTAATGGGCACAGCAGGTGTACAGACCCAGGAACTCAGCACAGGGATGGTGGGAACCCCTCGTAATGGGCACAGCAGGTGTACAGACCCAGGAACTCAGCACAGGGATGGTGGGAACCCCTCGTAATGGGCACAGCAGGTGTACAGACCCAGGAACTCAGCACAGGGATGGTGGGAACCCCTCGTAATGGGCACAGCAGGTGTACAGACCTGGAAACTCAGCATAGAGATGGTTGGGACCTCTCATTATGGGCACAGCTGATGTGCTGAACAGGAAAACTCAGTGCAGGGATGGTGTGAACCCCTCATGTTATATGAGTATTGGGTAGACCGAACCTTTAAATTTCAAGAACAGTGATGCCACACCTCTAAAATACTACTTTATCTAGCCTTGTGTTGTCACAGCAATATATAACATAGTATAAAGTTGCAATGTCAAAGCTATAAAATATAACATACTTGGACAGCAGAGATCCCGTTCATATGATATATATCTGATATTATTACTGTAGTGATGTCACTGCTATAAAATATAGCATATCTTGGGAGCAGTTACATATCACTGTCAGAGTAGCAATGTCACTCCCATAAAATATAATAGATAGTTGCAGTGTGATGTCACTCCTTTTATACCTGGGGAGTGATGTCACTCTTGTTATTGTAGATCTTATACCCGGGGAGTGATGTCACTCTTGGAAAATGGAACTGATATTTCTACAGTAATGATGTCACTCTTGTGAAATGTAACTAATCTGATGACTCCTATCACTCCTATAGAGTTTGAGAGTGATGATGTCATATAAATAGAACATCAATAGTTGTAGAATTCTCACCGGGGCTGTGTACTGTGGTGACGGTGGTGGTAGTGATCAGGGTGGTGGTCGTCTCCTCCTCCCCCTCGGCAGAGGGCCCCGGGCCTCCTGTGGGTGCCGGTGATGGAGGGGTCAGGGTACTGAGAGGTGGTGGCAGAGAGAAAGCCCCACCAACGGCTGTGGTGAGGACCCCGGAGGTCTCGCTGACCCCTGCCAGAGCCAGGTCATCGGTCAACGCCACGGGGGCGCCCAATGTGGGGATGGAGGTGGTGCCAACTGTGCGGACACAAGACCAAATAACAAAATGAAATCAAACATATATGATATTAATTTTGGTGAACAGGTCATTAGACAGGTGCAGTTTGTTTAGCTCCAAATTGAAATTCAGATACATTTTTCGTATCCGATTTTCCGAATTACAATAGTAACTAATTTAAATGGATCCGAAATAACAAATCAAAATTTCGTACGAAATTCAAATAGTTTTCAAATCAAATTCGACTTTCCAAAGAGAATAAAATAGAATAGAAAATAAAGGAATAGAATAGAGTAGAATAGAATATCAAAGAATAGAATATAATAGTGTAAAACAGAACAGAATACAAAATAAAAGAATAGAAAAAAAGGGACAAAATAGAAAATAAAAGAATAGAGTAAAACAGAACAAAATAAAATAGAAAATAAAAGAGCAGAATAAAATAAAATAGAATATAAAATAAAGGAAACAAATAGAATGGAATAAAAAAATGAATAGAACAGAATAACATAGAAAGAATATAACCATTTTCTGAAATTTGAATTTCAAATAGAATAAATTTGAATAAAATAGAAAAAGAATAGAATAGAAAATAAAATAATGGAATAGAAAAGAATAGTTACATAGTTACATAGTTAGGTTGAAAAAATACACAAGTCCATCCAGTTTAACCAATAAAAAAAAATGCAATCCCATATACACAATCCTTCACCCACAGTTGATCCAGAGGAAGACGAAAAACCCCAGCAAAGCAAGATCCAGAATAGAACAAACAATAGAAAAGAGTAGAATAAAAAAAAAAAAATAGAAAGACTATAACAATATAACCATTTTCTGAAATTCAAATTTCGAATAGAATAAATTAGAATTTTGAATAGAACAAATTAGAATTTTGAATAAAATAAAAAAGAATAGAATATAATAGAAAAGAAACAGAATAGAAAAAAATAGAATAGAAAAAAACAATAGAATAAAATGGAATAGAAAGAATATAACCCTCTTCCCGAAATTCAAATTTCTAATAGAATAAATTTGATTTCAAATGGAATTCGATTTGAATTTGAATGGTATTCAGAAAATTCAAATCGATTTGAATTCAAATAAACTAAACGAATTCCGAAAATGAATGAAACAAATTTCATTAACTGATTTATGTAAAGAACGAATCGAAACAAAACAAATGTTTTCGTTCTGCACGTGTCTACAGGTCATATACAGTATATAGATGTTTTAAAAGTAGATGCAAATCCTTACTGAATAACATTCTAGGCTCTTGCCTGAGACAAGTGGTGGCAAGAAGAATGCCAAGGGGAGGGGCCATATCAGCCTCCCGCCCCTCTGCATGATTCCTGCCACTACTTATAATGAGAGATAACATAAACAGGGCGTATCAACAACATAGCACAACACAACGTTTCATGTGCTAACTCCGCTTCCTCAGGTCCCATTGGAATGGAAGACCCAACAGCATATATAATATAATACCTTCCCCAGCAGGCCCTATTCCATAACAATACCTTACACATTAGATTATAACTAAAGGCAAACTTTTTTTTTTTTTTAATGTTGGATATAGTGTAAGGATTAGAACCCCTGTCAGGTTTTTATTGCTGTCTGTACAACTCCCATTTGGGAGAATCTCCCTCTCTATTTACCAAAAGTGAAGGTAAAAGAAAATCCCAAATTTTGCATTGTCACCAGAACGGGAATAGAGGGGAAATCTTCTGATGGGGACACTCATTTTAAAGATTTCCCCACATTGAAGGGGTTTCCTCTCACTTCCTGTTGTGACTATGGGAGAGGAAGTGAAGAGAAATCTCTCCTATAGGACACAGATGGCCCAAAAAAAAAAAATGACAGGGGTTATAACCCTGCTTTACTCTATCCAAAATGGCAATATTACTCCCCAGCCTGACTGTCCTTGGCCCACCCCTTTCATTCATTGGATTTCAGTTCTTTCAATCATAGAAGCTCAGCATCACATGTGGGCGTTACCTAGGGTGGTCTGCATATAAATTGGGCCTGCCTAGGACTGATACCCACCTATCAAGGCATCTTGATATTTGCATACCTCCTCCCAAGAGCCAACCCACTGTTTGCATCAGGGATGAGGGCTCTTGGGAGGAGTACTGAGGGCAGGGTGCTGTGATGTGTTCAGAAAGCTAGGTACAGCCCCCTGCTGACTCCTCCCACCTGCCATGATCTGCCTGCATTGCATAGAGAATCACAGAGACCCAGTGATGACATTACTGGGTCTAAAATAAGGGTCTAAAATGAAAACAGAATTTTTTTATTTATTATTTAAATAATAAAATAATAAATAATAATAAATAATACATTTATTTTATTATTGAATTATTTCATTTGCATTTTGATTGGGGGGGGGGGGGGGGTCAAGGGAAGGAAAAATATTAACAGGTTAAACTTCTAGTTCCCAGTGGCGATGCCACCTTACATAGCGGGATGCAGAGTTGGGGGAGGGGTGGCAATATGCAGAATGCCAGTGGTTCTGTAGTGGGTTCAGGGCACTGCAGAGGGCCCGCCAGTAAAATGCAAGCTGTGTGCTACTTATATGCCAATGTTACCAATGTTAACCCCCCCCCCCATCATCAGCCAGCAGCACGCCATCTCTCACCCGCAAAGAATCTCTCCTGACCCAGGAAATCTTTCTTCATTACAGCCTGATGTACCAGCTGCTCCAGGGAGACGGGGTCCGAGCGCCCCATGGACGGTGTGTGCAGCAGTTCTGGGATGTCTGTACTCTCCTCATCCAGCAGGGGCAGTCCTGAGCAAGAGAGACAACACATAGACATGTTAAAGAGACCCTGTCACCAACTCTAATCATTGCAGGTTAAAGCACAGAAATTGAAATACTTACTTACAGCATTTTTCCTTTCTATAAATTATTTTTTATTCATTAGGTGAACGTCCCTTTGAACTCGCTAGAACAATTGATTACTAAAGGAAGAGTTGGTTTCCTAGCACAGCTCCCTCCCCCCTTGTTCCTCAGAGCCCACCCCCCCCCCCCCTTCTGGAAGTGGGTAATTACTGCTGTGCTGGCCCAGCTCCACTGTCCTTACCCTCACCTCCTGGGTAGTTGCCCAGAGAAGCAGAAAATAGGAATATATATATATATATATATATATATATATATATATATATATATATATATTCAACAATAAGGTCTATATTCTGCTCACTCTGCTCTCTCCTCCTGGCAGTATGTTTCCTGTTGGCACCTGAATGACTACCACTCCCTCTCCAAGTCTGGGTGCTGCTGTGCAGGAGATGACAGAAGGCTGATATCAGAATGATACAGGAACTTGCACTAGTTTCCCTTAATAACATTTTTAAACCGATCTATAACCTCTAAACACAATACTCTTACATATAAAACATCAATAAATCAGTAATGTAACATATTAATAGTAAACTTAATGGGTTCAGTTTTATTAAATAACTGGCAAAGGGAATCATAAAATATGCTAAAAATAAAGTCCAGGCATGAGTATCTACTAAGTATCCAAAGAAAACTTTTGGCATCAAAAAAACTGTACAAGTAAATTTGCAATTGCGTTACCTAAGGGTATTTGGCATTGACCCTCCTACTGCGTGTGATATTTCTTCATACATTTGTCATGCCACACCTGTGCTTGACACCTCCAAACTCCAAAACGTCAATCTTATCCTCATCTCAACACTGAACTCCAAACCTGAACCTAAGCCTTCACCTCAACCTAATACCTATCCCTAAACCTCAACCTAAGCATTCACCTTAACCTAAGACCTAAGCCTAAACCTGAACCTAACCCTTCACCTCAACCTAAGACCTAAACCTAACCCTGAACCTAACCCTTCACATTAACCTAAGACCTAACTCCAAACCTGAACCTAAACCTTCACCTCAACCTAAGACCTAGCCCTAAACCTGAACCTAACCCTTCACCTCAACCCAAGACCTAAACCTAACCCTTCACCTCAACTTAAGACCTAACCCTAAACCTAAACCTCAACCTAAGACCTAACCCTAAACCTGAACCTAACACTTCACCTCAACCTAAGACTTAGTCCTAAACCTGAACCTAACCTTTTCCCTCAACCTAAGATCTAACCATAAACCTGAACCTATACCCTTCACCTCAACATAAGACCTAACCCTAAACCTGAACCTAACCCTTCACCTTGACCTAAGACCTAACCCTAAACCTGAACCTAACCCTTTACCTCAACCCAAGACCCAATGCTAATCCTGAACCTAACCCTTCACCTCAACCTAAGACCTAACTCTAAACCTGAACCTAATCGTTCACCTCAACCTAAGACCTAAATCTGAAGCTAACCCTTCACCTCAACCCAAGACCTAACCCTAAACCTGAAGCCAACCCTATACCTCAACCGAAGATCTAACCCTAAACCTTAATCTTACCCTTCACCTCAACCCAACCCTAAACCTAACTCTTCACCTCAACCTAAGACCTAACCCTAAACCTCAGCCTAACCCTTCACCTCAACCTAAAATCTAACGCTAAAACTTATCTCTCACATCAACCTAAGACCTAAACCTGAAGCTAACCCTTCACCTCAACCCAAGACCTAACCATAAACCTGAACCTAACCCTTCACCCTAACCTAAGACCTAACCCTAAACCTAACCCTTCACCTCAACCTAAGACCTAACCCTAAATCTTAACCTAACATTTCACACCAACCGAACACTGAGCCCTAAACCTTAACCTAACCCTTTACCTCAACCTTGGACCTTACCTTAAACCTCAACCTAACCTTTCACCTCAAGCTACCACCAAGCCCTAAACCCTAATCTAACCCTTCACCTAAACCTTAATTTAATCCTCAACCTAAGACCTAACTCTAAACCTGAACCTAACCCTTAAAACCTTTGCCTCATTCTAACACCGAACACTAAACCTTAACCCAACCTTTTACCTCAGCATAACACAAACCTAACCCTTCACATAAACCTTAACCCAGCTTTCAGATCAACCTAACCCTTCACCTCAACCTAAGACCTAACCCTAAATCTTAACCTAACATTTCACACCAACCGAACACTGAGCCCTAAACCTTAACCTAACCCTTTACCTCAACCTTGGACCTTACCTTAAACCTCAACCTAACCTTTCACCTCAAGCTACCACCAAGCCCTAAACCCTAATCTAACCCTTCACCTAAACCTTAATTTAATCCTCAACCTAAGACCTAACTCTAAACCTGAACCTAACCCTTAAAACCTTTGCCTCATTCTAACACCGAACACTAAACCTTAACCCAACCTTTTACCTCAGCATAACACAAACCTAACCCTTCACATAAACCTTAACCCAGCTTTCAGATCAACCTAACCCTTCACCTTAACCTAACCTTAAACCTCAATCTAACCTTTCACCTCAAACTAACACCGAACTCTAAACTCTAACCCTTAATCTAATTCCTTCACCTAAACCTCAGCCTAACTCTGACCCTTAAACTAATGTTTCACCTCAAACTACCACCTAAACCTTAACCTAACCATTCACCTCAATCTTTACACCTAACGCTAAACCTTAACAAACCCTTCACCTCAACCTCACAACTAACCCTAAACCTTCATACCCCAAAACCTCAACCCAAAGCTTTATCTTAACATAACGCCTAACCCGAAACCTCAGCCTAACCCTGCATCTCATCCTAACACCTATATCCTAACCTAAACCTTTACCTCAACATACCACATAACCCTAAACCTTCACTTTGGCATACCTCCCATCCCTAAATTATAATCTAACCCTTAACCTCAACCTAACCCTTGACTTTCACCTAAAACCAACCTATAAACCTTATCCTAATCCTTCTCTTCCACCCAACTCCAAATAATAATCCTTAACCTAATCCTTTACCTTTTTCACTCTCCAAAACACAAACCTTCCAAACCTAACCCTAAAACTTAATCTATCACTAAATCTAACGCTTAAAGTAGACCTGTACTTACTACACCTTGAGCAAAGTAACCCTGAAGCTTAGTGGTAGGAGCCCGATCTCCTACTTAACTTATCCACACTTCCCTGCACTTCAAGACCCTGATTTAGCTTGGTTGCCCTGCGTATGAGGCACATGCGACTCCCAACTCCTCCCACAATTAGGAACTCAATACCCAAGAAGGAAATTAATTTGTCTTCCTCTGTTTTCTTATTTACAGACTAGAAGCATGGGAACATTAAGTGTATCTAAACCCAAGAACAAAAATGTCATTTATTGTAGCTTACCAGTCCTTAGACTTAGACTGCATTTGTTTTCTTTTTTAGACTTCACCTGGTTATCCTGCCAGTAACACACTTCTTGTTCTTGGGTGGCAGCACTCAATCACCATACTGTATCAATGGAGGACCAGCGTTTGTGACCCTAGGCAAGAATACAGAATACCTCCATGTGACATACCTAGCCGGGACAGAGGCTTTTGGAGGGGACTAAATGCCAGCCTCTTGCCTACCGATTATGGGCCCTGGCATTTGGGGGAACGGTGCTCCCTTGTGAGCTGTATGCCTGGGGACCTTGGAGGTGGCGTTGCTTTAGATTCAGGTCCATGTCCCCCAAGACACACAGAGTCTGGGAACCCTGGATATGCCATTGTGACGGCAGTCACTAATAGGGGAACAGGGTGAATGAGAACCCCACTATGATATGTGCTAGTCAGACTCAATGCTGTATATATGTATATATAATGTGTGCTGTCTCATTATGTTGTGTACTATTTGCTGTGATGGTTGGGGTGTGACTGTATTCTATTGTCTATTGTGGCTGTCTGCCTCAACTATTATGGGATGTGTAAGTGTCTTGCTGTGTGGAAAAAGGGAGGGGGGATTCCTCCAGCAGCCCCCCTGTTAAGACTGTTTTCTGATGAGAAGTTAAACACTCCTGACCTGTGTGTACATTGTCATTGGACAGTTTAACTCGCCCTGTTTTCCAAGGGTGGGGGGAAGTGTTTTGAAGTGGGATCTGTATAACATGTGTTTGAATAAAGATTCAGTCCTGTTTGAAGCCCAAGACAGACCGTTGTCTCGTACTTGGGGAGAATTATTCGTATGGGTTTCTTGTTTGGCTGATCCGAGTGTTCAGTAGCTACCTTTGTGTTTGGGAATGGAATGTCTTAAACGACTTCAACCCCTTTCATACTCGGGGTGTCGTTACACTCCCCCTCTCCTAATCCATGGGGTAGGGGGGTGTTATGAAGAACTGGGCAAGGATGATAATACTGCTGATTTATTAAGATGGAAGATGCAGGAAGTTATCAGCTTGGTATATATTAGTAATGGTATATTTATCAGACCAAAAGAAAGCAAATAAGGGAAGTTTCTTGTTAGGTTTTAATCTTTTCTGAGAACATTGGCCAATCCCCTTCTCCTCGACCCTTTTTTTTTAATCAAATATGTTTCCATGGCTTCCTGCTGATGTTGTAATCACATATCCTGGATTCTCAGAATTTTTCTAGATTCTCAGAAATTATCCCAGTCTTATTCTGTTTATACAAAGGTCAGGCTGACTTACACATAGTATATAAAATCTACACTCATTATTTTCAGGGGGATCTCCCGATACATATTACTATAACCCAGACTTTGTCCAATCATTTTACTGTGTAGGAACCCTTAAAATCATTTTCAGGAAACCTCTGCTAAAATGATTATAAAGTACCTACAGCTCAATGTACAATTTAGTTTACAATAGCCTTCATGAAATGGTGTACCGCGGTCCAGACCCAGACCGAGAGATCCTCCAGTCCAGACAGTCAGCCCGCAAGTCTGCAGTGCTAGATCCCTGCTGCACTGCCATCTTTGGTTGCTAGCACCACCAGTGTCCCAGCAACCAATGACGTCACTTTTCCTCTTCAGCAAGTTTCTCCACCCAGCTCCCACCCCCTGCAGCACGCTTCTTCTACAGGCTCCCGCCCCCTGCTGCCTGGCTAAGGGCTTATCTATCAGGTACACCAGGGAAATTAAGGATGGGCACTTTATTGTATGGGGGCACTCTGATGGAGACACCTGCTCTATGGGGGTACCCTCATGGGGACCTGCTCTATGGGGTACTCTAATGGGGACACCTGCTCTCTGATGGAAATGCCTGCTCTCTCTAATGGGGACACTGTGATGGGGATACCTGCCCTCTGTTGGGGAAACTCTGATGGAGACACCTGCTCTATGGGGGCACTCTGATGGGGATACAAGCTCTCTGATAGGGACATTCTGATATGGACACCTGATGTAAAAAGCACTCTGATAGGGACACTCTGATGGCCACACCTGATGTAAAGGGGCATTCTGATGTGGACACCTGCCCTCTGATGGGGACACTCTGCTGGGGACATCTGTTCTATGGGGGCACACTGATGGGGACACCTGCTCTATGGGGGCACTCTCATGGGGACACCTGCCCTCTAATAGGGACACTCTGATGAGGACATCTGTTCTATGGGAGCACTCTGAAGGGGACACCTGTTCTCTGATGAGGACCTCTGTTCTATGGGAGCACTCTGACGGTGACACCTGTTTTCTGATGGGGACACCTGTTCTATGGGAGCACTCTGATGGTGACACCTGTTCTCTGATGGGGATACCTGCTCTATGGGGGCACTCTGATGGGGACACCTTCTCCATGGGGTACTCTAATGGGGACACCTGCTATCTGACGGGGACGCCTGCTCTATACTGGGGATACTGTAATGGGGATACCTGCCCTCGGTTTCGGAAACTCTGATGGGGACACTTGCTCTATGGGGGAACCCTGATGGGTATACATGCTCTCTGACAGGGACACTCTGATGGGCACACCTGATGTAAAAGGGCACTCTGATAGGGACACCTGCTCTATGAGGGAACTCTGATGGCCACACCTGATGTAAAGGGGCATTCTGATGTGGACACCTGCCCTCTGATGGGGACACTCTGCTGGGGACATCTGTTCTATGGGGGCACACTGATGGGGACACCTGCTCTATGGGGGCACTCTCATGGGGACACCTGCCCTCTAATAGGGACACTCTGATGAGGACATCTGTTCTATGGGAGCACTCTGAAGGGGACACCTGTTCTCTGATGAGGACCTCTGTTCTATGGGAGCACTCTGACGGTGACACCTGTTTTCTGATGGGGACACCTGTTCTATGGGAGCACTCTGATGGTGACACCTGTTCTCTGATGGGGATACCTGCTCTATGGGGGCACTCTGATGGGGACACCTTCTCCATGGGGTACTCTAATGGGGACACCTGCTATCTGACGGGGACGCCTGCTCTATACTGGGGATACTGTAATGGGGATACCTGCCCTCGGTTTCGGAAACTCTGATGGGGACACTTGCTCTATGGGGGAACCCTGATGGGTATACATGCTCTCTGACAGGGACACTCTGATGGGCACACCTGATGTAAAAGGGCACTCTGATAGGGACACCTGCTCTATGAGGGAACTCTGATGGCCACAGCTGATGTAAAGGGGCACTCTGATGGGGACACCTGCCCTCTGATTGGGACACTCTGATGAGGACACCTGTTCTTTGGGAGCACTCTGCTGGGGACACCTGTTTTCTGATGGGGACACCTGTTCTATGGGGCATACTGATGGGGACACCTGCTCTATGGAGGCACTCTCATCGGGACACCTGCTCTCTGATAGGGACACTCTGATGAGGACATCTGTTCTATGGGGGCACTCTGAAGGAAACAGCTGTTCTCTGATGAGGACACCTGTTCTATGGGAGCACTCTGATGGTGACACCTGTTCTCTGATGGGGACACCTGCTCTATGGGGGCACTCTGATGGGGACACCTGCCCTCTGATGGGGACACCTTCTCCATGGGGTACTCTAATGGGGACAGGTGCTATCTGACGGGGACGCCTGCTCTATACTAGGGAAACTGTGATGGGGATACCTGCTCTCTGTTTCGGAAACTCTGATGGGGACACTTGCTCTATGGGGGAACTCTGATGGGGATACATGCTCTCTGATAGGGACACTCTGATGGGCACACCTGATGTAAAAGGGCACTCTGATAGGACACCTGCTCTATGGGGGCACTCTGATGGCCACAGCTGATGTAAAGGGGCACTCTGATGGCCACAGCTGATGTAAAGGGGCACTATGATGGGGACACCTGCCCTCTGATTGGGACACTCTGATGAGGACACCTGTTCTATGGGGTCACTCTGATGGGGGCACCTGTTCTCTGATGGGGACACCTGCTCTATGGGGGCACTCTCATGAGGACACTGCCCTCTGATGGGGACACTCTGATGAGGCCACCTGTTCTATGGGGGCACTCTGATGGGGACACTTGTTATCTGATGGGGACACCTGCTCTATGGGGACACTCTGATGGGCACAACTGATGTAAAAAGTCATTCTGATGGGGACACCTGCTGTCTGATGGGGACACCTGCTCTATGGGGACATTCTGATGGGCACACCTGCCTTCTGATGGGGAGATCTGCTTTATGAGGGCACTCTGATGGGCACACTTGATGTAAAGAGGCATTCTGATGGGGACACCTGCTGTCTGATGGGGACACTCTGATGGGCACACCTGATGTAATGGTCACCAGGACAAAAGCAGGGGAGCAATCTCACCAGTGGGACACAGACTACAATAAAAATCTAAGATTCTTCAAGCGTTGGATTATCCAATGTATGTTTTAGAGCCACTGGGTTTTACAGTATATTAAAGTAGACTAGCAGCTCTATTTTTCTTAGGACTATTGCAGATAGTGAGACATGAATACAGGTCAAAGCACAGAAGCATCTCTCCACTTGTAAAAGTCTACAATAAGATTTTAATTGCAATCGCCAAGGAAAAGCCAATGTGTTTTGAGGGCTTCCTCTTCTCCAGGGCTGAATAAGATCAAAAGAATGTAATCTGGACCAGACAGCAGTATCAGAAGGAAGAGTAATTAATCCTGATCTTGTTGGAACCTTTCATCTTACTTTTGGCAGAAATAAAAATCCAACAAAAATCCAGAAAATACAACCAAAATGTTTCAGCTGGTCTGTACACACATTTCAACCTAATCCTCTCCCCAAACCTTGAAGTGAGGCACCATCCGATCACTGAAGAAAAGATAAATTCCAGGCATTGTATACTTTTCCATTTTTCTCCTTGCAAGCTGGAAATCACTGAAGTAAACAGAACTACTCCGATGATCTCCACTTGGGTCCTGCGCTGAGCGGTCAGCCCAATGTATTGTGAATACAGAAGGTCGGCCACTCTGCACAGGAAATACTCCCTCTCGTGCTATGATTAAAGCTTTCTAGTCGAAACGCGTTAGACGAGTTGAAAACCAAACATTGTGTCGATTGAAAAACGAAAATGGCACATATGATTGTGCCATCATTTGTTTCATTTTTCGAAAAACAAAATCCAGCATGTTGGATCAGGCACTTTCAATTGAGACACGGAAATCGTGTGTCGCAGCTGGCACACTAATGATGCGAAAATCGAACAGCCAAGAATTTTCGTTCAGTTTTCGACTCATCTATGGCCTGCTTTAGCCTTTTTGTGCTGTACTCACGATGTATCCAATAAAGGATTGCAGTTACTGATGACACAGGGTTGTCGGCTTTATCTTACTCTATGGGCCATTATGGTGACACTCTGATCACTGGTAATACCAACTCCTTAGGATCTGTACGGTTGGGCAGCTATCCATTGTGTTTTATTATCATTCAGAGAATGCTTTGTATGTTCTGAATGAATGCAAAGCGTTCTCTGATTGGACAAAGTGGATTTCAACTCCCCGCCTCCCCACCTTCTCCAATCAGAGAATGCTTTGCGTTCAATGGTGCCCATGCCGAGCAGCCAACCTTCTGTGTTCCAAATGCAGCAGGGTAGACACTTGGTGTGGGATGTAAAAGTAAATGAAGATCACAGGAGTAGTGGTGTAGTAGTGGTGTAGTAGTGGTGTAGTAGTGGTGCGTACTCCAGTGATTTTCAGTTTCCAGGGGCATCGGCCAGGTATGGTATATACATAATTACATTGCTGGACCAATGTCACTATATATATAATATCCATAGCTGAAATTAATTTTTACATATTCCTCTAGCACCAATTATACTCTCTTGCTAAATGTTTCATGCACCTTAATAAACCTTCTCCATATTATATGAACAACAAAAATGTTGCCAATGACAAATGTGTCAAACGTTTGGTGCCAATAGGAGCTGAAGTGATACATTCCACCATATGAAATGAACCTGTCCCGATCATCGGATTATGTAAAAGAAAATGTATGGACATCCATCAGGCCGAAATTCGGAAGAGATTAAAATATATTAAGTAAAAGTGATACTTTGTGGCAGAGGGAGAGATTCTCCAGCACACATCGGACTTAGCCCCCATGCACACCGGTGCGACTTGCCATGTGAATTGACAGTTCCAAATTGCATGACAAGTCGCACCCCGTTGCCGGCAATGGAACCGTTCAAATTGCTGAAACTCATTTTACAGCGACTTTGAAGAAGGTTCCTGCACTACTTCTTTCCAATTTCATTTCAGTTCATTTCATTATTTATTCAATAAACTTTTGTTGTATGAAGTCGCAAGCCGCCATGAAATCGGTAGCGCGTTTTCAAGGCCGCACCGGTGTGATCGTGGGCTTTTTCTGCAGATGAGTACAGCCAAGCGCATACCTCCCAACATTTTGAGATGGGAATGAGGGACACCTACTGTATCAGCAAAAGTATGCAGGCATAGGACACACCCCCTTACCACGCCCCCTTAAGGGAGAGTTGTACAAAAAAACAAGATTGGTTAAACCCACAAGTGCTTTTTTTACCATTACTATTCCTTTATATTGGCTTTTGAAATTTACAAATGCAGCAATTTAGAAATCAGATGAAAGGTTTAGCGCTGAAAAATACTTTTTTGATAGATAAAAAGTGCATTTTCTATACAACTATATAGATCAGACCAAAATGAGGGACAAATGAGGAGGAATGAGGGACAGAGGGACATTGCTCCAAATCAGGGACAGTTGGAAGCTATGCCTTCCTTCCTTCCGTGTCTTGCACCAAGTGTAGTAGTGAAGGTGACTCCTAACCAGTGGGCAGAGCCGAGACAGGGGGGGGCAGAAGGGATGGCTTCCCCGGGCAATGTAGTATCATGAGAGGGAGTGGGGGCACCACAAGGAGATTGGGGGGAGTGATTTGTGTCGGGAGGGGAAATTCAGGGGATGGCAGGGGGTAGGAAATGTTCTAGGAGGGAAAAATTTGGGGGAGGGGGTTCTAGAAGCTGTGATTTGGGGGGATTTTTGGATTATTTATTTTTTTGGAGGGGTGGGGGGGGGATTTGTGCTAGTAGGAATGATTGGGAGTATTTGGGCTGCTAGTAGGAATGATTGGGAGTATTTGGGCTAGGAGTTGAAATTTGGGGGAGGGGGGGTTTGTAAAAGTAGGGATGATTAGGAGTATTGGGTCCAGGAGTGGAACTTTGGGGGGGGGGGGATTAGTGCTAGGAGGATGGGTGGGGAGGAATTTTTTCTGGGAGAAGAGCTTTCATTGGGGGGATGTGTACTGGGAGGGGAAATTGCAGGGGGATTGTTTTTGATTTGTGCGGGGAGGATTTGAGGAGAGAGAGGATTTGAGCTGGAAGGGGGGTTGGGGGGGTCAGAGGTTTGTGCTGGGGTGGGCGATTTCAGGAGGGGGGGTGGATTTGTCCTAGGAGGAGGAGGAGGAATTTATGCTTGGGGGTAAGCATGCAGATTAGTGCTTAATTTTATTTTGGTGGGGGGGGATTTTTGCTGCTATATAATGCTCATACGTCTTGGGGGGGCACTTTCCCCTGGGCTCTAGGTGACCTTGTCCTGGCACTGCCAGCAGGCATGTACTGGCCATTGGGACTACAGGGAGTTTCCCGGTGGGCCGATGGCTCAGTGGGCCGATTTCAGTGACAGTGGACCGCTGCCTCCCTCCGGTCCTCTGTCGTCCCCCCCCCCCCGCAGTGCTCACCTCCTCTCCCTGGCTAGTTATGCAGCGCGCCTGAATACAGACATGATGCTCAGGAGTCAACACTGAGAAGCTCATCATACGATCTGGAAGGAGGGCGGCCTCACTTTCCTGCCTAATCTTGTCCCATTGGGGGGGGGCGCCAAACTGATTCTTTGCCCCAGGTGAAATAATGTCTAGCTTCCCCTACTGCCTATAAGAGAAATAATGTAGAACGGCTAATGGCTAGTGGGGGAGGGGGGGGGGCTTGGGTGGCAAGCCGGCATGAGAGACCTGTCAAAGTGGGCCAGTCTAGATGAAGTCCAGGGCCAAATTTTTGTCCCAGTCCAGCCTGACTGCCAGTGGGT
Organism: Aquarana catesbeiana; assembly: GCF_042186555.1. NCBI lineage: Eukaryota > Metazoa > Chordata > Amphibia > Anura > Ranidae > Aquarana > Aquarana catesbeiana. The sequence continues at coordinate 57,574,209 of NC_133329.1, forward strand.
TTTTTCCATGTCCCGGATCCCTCGACCACACTTCCCACAAGTGATTTTCCGTTTCCTGAACCTCAATGCCGTCCACTCGGCAAAAAGAGAGGGGACTTGCCATAAGGCTTGGATAGATTTTACAGAGAACTCAGCGAAAAAAGGAGCCTACAGTACGATCGAAGATACTCTCTTGTCTCGGGAATACTGTACATTGTTAAGTCTCTCTCTGTGGACTCATGAAGACGTTGCGTAAACTCTACTCCTTAGATTAGAATAAATTTATGATAATTTTCTTAGTCCTCATTGGCAATTCCTTCCCATCAGATCGACCAATTAAACATTGTTCGATCATCCAGTCGGTGTAGCTTGTTTAACCACTTCCCAATCGCCCCACAGCAGATACACTGCTACAGGGCGGCTGTTCTGTGCAGAATCACGTATATATAGGTGATTCGCCAACTTCCACCCAGGAGGCGCATGTGCGCCACCAGCGCGCACGTGCGCCACCAGCGCGCACGTGTGCACCACTTTTGCTGTGATTACTAACAGCAGAAGCTGATCTGCGGGTGCCAGGCAATGGATGTCCTCCGGCACCCACTGATAATCGGGAAGAGACACAGGACACAGGACAGGGGGGAAAGTGATGGATTTTGTGTTCCTGCAAAAGCAAGGATTGAAAATGCATCACTTCCCCTAGTAAAAGCACCACACAAACACTGGCTAGGCGCACATTTAACCCTTTGATCGCCCCTGATGTTAACCCCTTCCCAGCCAATGTCATTAGTACAGTGACAGTGCATATTTTTTAGCACTGATTAGTGTCACTGGTTCCCACATAGTGTCAAAATGTCAATTAGTGTCTGATTGTCCGCAGCGTAGCCTCCGTTATAACTCGCTGATCGCCGCTATTACTAGTAAAAAAATTAATAAATTAATAAGAATTCCAGTATATATCCCATAGTTTGTAGACGCTGTAACTTTTGCGCAAACCAATCAATATAAGCTTATTGGGATTTTTTTTTTTTTTTTTTACCAAAAATATGTAGCAGAATACATACTGCACTAAATTTATGAAGAAATTCGTTTTTTTTTTTTTTTTAATTGGATATGTTTTATAGCAGAAAGTAAAAAATATTGTTTTATTTTTTTCTAAATTGTCAGTCTATTTTTGTTTATAGTGCAAAAAAATAAAAAAAAATGCAGAGGTGATCAAATACCACCAAAAAAAAAAAAAAAAAGCTCTATTTGTGGGGAAATAAATTACATACATTTTATTTGGGTATAGCGTTGCATGACTGCGCAATAGTCAGTTAAAGTAACGCAGTGCCAAAAAGCAAAAAAATGGCCTGGCCATGAAGGGGGGGGGGGGGGTAAATCTTCCAGGGGTCAAGTGGTTCGTTACACCTGGTGTTGGATCTTGACGCTCGAAAATTCTTCAAAATTCATGGGATTTTCCCCAAAGGTTTTTTCCCTGAACCTCTGGAATTTTAACCACCGATTTGATGTTTGCGCAGGCTTCGATTTCCCTCATCCGTATCATAATAATTCAGGTCAGATGAAAAGGCCGCGCCTATACATCAGTGGTAAAAATAATTACATATTTCCACTTTGCATATTAAGATTTTAGCATTGTAATAATTGTCTACTTTTAGATACATAATTATTGTTAAAAATATTGATTTACATAGATATTATATATTAATTCTTTATGAATCGTTATTATTTCTTTTTTTTGTTTGTTTTAGTCAATAAATTAGATTATTTGTTTCTTTTTTATATGTTATATAATTTCATTTCTATGTTGAGAGGCCCCTGAATTTGAAGTGCCCCGGGCCCCCCAAGGTCTAACTCCGGCACTGATGGCCATCATGATGAGGAATAAATGGCAGTTCTTCTGCAGATGGATACAGCCAAGTCAAGTGTCACCTTTCAAGAGAACCTGTCACTAGTAGTTTTATTTTTATAATCTTTATTTATATAGAACATAAATTACACAAAAGAGCACACATCAAAGTCATTAGTAGATATTGAAGGAAACGGTGGGGGTCAAGAGAAATAAATGTCAGTTAAACCCAAGTGTCATCTTTCAAGAGAACCTGTCACTAGTAGGTATTGAAGGAAAGAGGGGTGGTCAAGAGGAGTAGATGTCAGTTAGAACCAAGTAAAATGTCATCTTTCAAGAGAACCTGTCGCTAGTAGTCTTTTTCTTTATAATCTTTATTTATATAGAACAAAAATTAGAGAAAAGGAAAAAAGAGCACACATGAAAGTTACTAGTAGATATTAAAGAAAACTGTGGTGGTGAAGAGAAATAAATATCAGTCAGAAGAACCAAGTAAAGTGTCATCTTTCAAGAGAACCTGTCTCTAGTAGGCATTGAAAGAAATGGTAGTGGTCAAGAGGAAGAGGAATGTCCGTTAGAACCAATTAACGTGTAATTTTCAAGAGAACCTGTCACTAGTAGGTATTGAAGAAAAGAGTGGTGGTCAAAAAGAATAAATGTGAGTTAGAACCAAGTAAAGTGTCATTTTTAAGAGAACCTGTCACTAGTAGGTATTGAAAGAAACTGTGGTGTTCAAAACAGAATAAATGTCCATTAGAATCAATTAAAGTGTAATTTTCAAGAGAACCTGTCACTAGTAGGTATTGAAGGAAACAGTGGTGGTCAAGAGGAACAAATGTCAGTTAGAACCAAGTAAAGTGTAATTTAGAAGAGAACCTGTCACTAGTAGGTATTGAAGGAAAGAGTGGTGGTCAAGAGGAATAAATGTCAGTTAGAACCAAGTAAAGTTTCATCTTTCAAGAGAAACTCTCACTAGTAGGTATTGAAAGAAACAGTGGTGGTCAAAAGGGAATAAATGTCCGTTAGAACCAATTAAAATGGAATTTTCAAGAGAACCTGTCACTAGTAGGTATTGAAGGAAAGAGTGGCGGTAACAAGGAATATATGTCAGTTAGAACCGAGCAAAGTGTCATCTTTCAAGAGAGCCTGTCACTAGTAGGTATTGAAGGAAATGGAGGTGGTCACCGAGGAATCGGGTATCTCTATGATGTCATCACTTTCTGCACAGCTGAATGGAGGTTGGCCAACACAATTTGGTTGCCTCCATTTTTTACAGATACACATTTCGGCAGTCATTTTACTTCTTTAAGCTTTATTTGTAAGAGCACGTGCTGGAGCTAGTGACCTTATTAATGAGTAAGCTGGTTCAGTAGCGTTATCACTTCCTGAATGGAGCTCGGTCATACCCTGGAGCTGGGGACACCACTGGGGGATCAGGCATCCTTGTGATGTCACCACTTTCTGAACAAATGGAAATGGAATGTGGCCAATGCAAAATGGTTGACACTCTTTTTTTAATAACACACTTTTCTGCAGCCATTTTGTTTCCTTAAGCTTTACACATAAGAGTGCATGCCAATGCTGGTAACGCTATTAATGGGTCCGCTGGTTCAGTCACACCATTACTTACTGAACTAATGAAGCTTGGCCAAGCCTTGAAGCTGGGGACACCACTGAGAAATCATGCATTTCTGTAATGTCATCACTATCTGGACAACTGATAGGTTGAATAGAGGTTGGCCAACACAAAATGGCTGCTCTCATTTTTCGTAAGAGTACATGCCGGGCCTTGTAGCTGAGGACTTCACTAAAAGGAATCATGTTTCCTTGTGATGTCATCAAATTCTGGCCAGATGATAGGCTGAACAGAGGTCCATTATTAATGAGTCAACTGGTTCATTATGCATCCCTGTGATGTCATCATTTACTGTAGAGCTGATAGGCAGAATGGAGCTCTGTCAAGCCTTGTAGCTGAGGACATCACTAAAACAATCATGCGTCCTTGTGATGTCATCATCTTCTGGACAACACAAAATGGCTGCCTACATTTTTTTGTTAGAATACAGGCTGATGCTAGTAACATTATTAATGAGTCAGTTGGTCCAGTCACACCATAACTTGGTCAAGCTGGGGACATTGTTGAGAAAGTATATGTCCCAGTGATGTAATCACTTTCTGGAGAGCTGATCAACCAAATGGAGCTCAATTATGCCTTGTAGTTGAGGATACCACTGAGAAATCATGCATTTCTTTGATGTAATCATTTTCTAAAGAGCCGATAGGCAAAATGTAGCTCAGTAAAGCATGCAGTTGGGAACATCACTAAAGGAATTACACTTCCTTGTGATGTCATCAACGTTTGGTTAACTGATAGGCTTAATAGAGGTTGGCCAACACAAAATGACTGCCTCCACTTTTTTGTTAGCGTAGATATTCATACTAGCAATGTTATTAATGAGTCAGCTGGTTCACTAACACCATCACTTACTGAAAGGGTGGAGCTTAGTCAAGCCATGTAGCTGGGAACACCAATGAGAAAGTATACATCTCTGTGATATCATCACTTTCTGTATAGTTGATAGGCTGAATAGAGTTTGACAACACAAAATAACTGCCTCTAGTATATGCCAACACTAGTAAAATTAGTAATAAGTCAGCTGGTTCATTGAAACCATCCCTTCCTGAACAAATGGAGCTTGGTCAAGCCTTGTACCTGGGACACCACTGAGTAATCATGCATATCCTTGATGTCATAACTTTCTGAACAACTAATAGGATGAATGGAGGATGGGAAGATTATCCTAGTAATGTTACTAATGAGTCAGCTGGTTCATTGACACAATCACTTCCTGAAGGAATGGAGCTAGGTCAAGCCAGGTAGGTGGGAACATCACTGAGAAAGTATGAATCTCTGTGATGCCATCACTTTCTGGACAATTGATAAGATGAATGGAGGTTGGTTAACACAAGACTGTACAGAGTACAGTATATAAGAGTACATACTGATGCCAGTAAGGTTACTAATGAGTCAGATGGTTCAGTGAAACCATCACTTCCTGAATGAATGAACCTTGGTCAAGCCTTGTAGCTGCAGACATCACTGTGATGTCATCACTTTCTGAAGAGCTGATAGCCCGATTGGAATTTGGCCAACACAAAATGACTGCCTCCATTTTTTGTAAGAGTACATGTCAATACTAGTAACATTATCAATTAGTCAGCTGGTTTGTTGACACCATCACTTACTGAACGAAGGTAGCTCGGCCAAGCCTTGTAGCTGGGAGCGTCACTGTGATGTCATAACTGGAGAGCTGATAGGCCGAATGGATTTTGGCCAACACAAAATGACATCCTAAATTTTTGTTAGAGTACATAATATAGCTAGTAACGTTATCAATGAGTCAGCTAGTTCATTGACACCACTTCCTGGACGGATGGAGCTCAGCCAAGCCTTGTAGCTGCAGACATCACTGTGATGTCATCACTTTCTGAAGAGCTGATAGGCAGATTGGAATTTGGCCAACACAAAATGACCGCCTCCATTTTTTGTAAGAGTACATGTCAATACTAGTAACATTATCAATTAGTCAGCTGGTTTATTGACACCATCACTTACTGAACAAAGGTAACTCGGCCAAGCCTTGTAGCTGGGAGCGTCACTTTCTGAAGAGCTGATAGGCCGATTGGAATTTGGCCAACACAAAATGACTGCCTCCAATTTTCCTAAGAGTACACATCGATGCTAGTGACGTTATCAATGAGTCGGCTTGTTTATTGACACCATCATTTCCTGAACTAATGGAGCTTGACCAAGCCTTGTTGCTGGGAGCGTCTCTAAAGGAATCACACCTCCTTGTGATGTCATCGCTCTCTGGAGAGCCGATAGGCCCGAAAAGAGAGATCAGGGACACAAAATGGAGGCCTTTGCTCAGTTTACACGTTAAAATAACGCTTCTCCTGAGAACGCAGATAAGAGTTTAAAAAGTCATGACCCCCCCCTCAAAAATATGGAAGCCAAGTCATTTCAGGTTCACTTTAAAGCAATCATTTTGTTCCATCCAACACTGCCTGCGAGCATTCCACCATAACCAGTGACATCACTACAAAAATAAGACCCCCTTGGTGATGTCATCCCTTTCCAGGGAGCTGATAGGCCGAATGTAGGCTTGCAACACAAAATGGCTTCCGGCATGCTGGCCAGGTACACCTGTTTGCTGGCTCCCCTTTCCTAGCGTGGTCTATTTCTGTCCCCCACCCCCCCCTTCTCTTCTCACCTCCAAAAGGAGAGAGAACTGGGAGGAGGTGACACTTCCAAACACATACATTATAATGTGACAGAGGGGAGCGCAGGAGCGAGGGGAGGAAAATGACTGAGCAATATAGACACCAACGAGCAGGCTGATTGAATTATCTCCCACAGAGACGTGACAGAAGGGCGGCATTCTACCAGATAACCTGACTCTGGGGGGGGATTGGGGGGGGGGGGGGCCCGGGGAGACAAGCTCGTTACACCGTCTGCTCCTCATGTACACAGGCACTCTTTAACCCCCTCCGTGCCGCGCAGGCCTGTGGCGCATCCTACACCACCACCCCCCATTCCCCCCCCCCCCACCTAGCCAACCCCGACAGCCACATGCGTCCAACCGCGTAGAAAAACCCGAGACATGCAACCACAGCCCAGCGATCCATGTTAAGCATAAATCTACAGAGAACGTCGCCTAACCCGTGCCCGTCGCACATTCTATATATATCGGCACAGTAACCAGCAATCCATACGGCACAAACAAAGACAAAAGAGGAAGCCGAGGGGCCCCTTTTTTTTTTTTTTTCCCTCTACGTACGCAGGCAATAAAGACACTGCACCTAAACGTGATACATACACATCTATACAATACATACACACCTATATATTCATATTTATATGGGTACATGCCTAAAAATCGGCACGCCTTGCCTCTGTTGCTCAATGACACACATGCAAAAAAAAATTCAAAAATGCCTATTGCATTAAAATTCCTATGCAGCAGCAGAAAATTTAATGCAAAGCAACGATCTTTTTTTTCTCTTCTTTTTTTTTTTTTTCCACGTGTGGCGGATTTAACCTAAAGCTCCCCGTAAAATGAAGATGCATGTGTGTTTCCTTTTTTTTTTTTTTTTTTTTTTATGGTTAATGGGGTGTGCATGTGCAATGTATGGACGGGCGCGCAGGGTCTGCACCTACATGCATGTAGCATTGCAGCAAAACGAACGTTTTCCCCCTAGTCCCCCCCTCACCTTGTACGGTAGCCAGGAGAAGCAGAGGGGAGAGGATCCGGGAGATGGGGCTGACACCAGACATCCTGCCCTCCGGATTTTACCCCAAGGCAGGGGCTGAGCGTGCGAGGGATGCTGTGTATCCAGGGAGACCGGAGCCCCAGCTGCTCGAAAGGATGCCGAGACGATCAGAGCCACATCCACCGCCTTGTGTCTTATGGGAAAGGTGCAACCTTCTCCCACCTACGAGAGATGAAGCCTCCCCCCACCCTCCCTCTCTTGTCCCCTATGGGGGGGATCCAGATGAAGGGCTAAAGGGATGCTCTGATGGAGTGGATGCTGCTGCTGCTGCTGATGCTGATGCTGCTGCTTGCCTGCTTGGTGGGCTCTGACAGCTGAAGGTGATGCTTCGCCCAGGGGCTGAATCAATATGAGTTTTAGGAGGGGAGAGGCGTGCGGTGGGGGATGGACAGGAAGCGTGCAGACAGATGGGACCCCGGCTCAGCCTGGTCCCCTCTGGGGATAGGGACCGGGGGATTAACCCTTTGTCCTATTTAATCTATTATCCGATGTGTGTTCACACCTTTAAAGAGGAACGCCCTCCGTGTAATCACGTCTTATGGCATTTTTCATGCACATGGGCGTTTTTTTTTTTTTTTATACCTTTCTTTTTTTTTTCGTTTGTTAGTGTTGTGTTCGTGCCTGTGATAAGCTCGCAAGACTTACACTACTTAAAACGCAGTGTGTGTTCACCGGTGGTGTACAGCTGCGTTTAACACTTGTAAACCCATTATGTGCAACGACATGCCTTTATGTGATAGCCGGGTGAAAGCACATCGCGTGCAAACACATTTTATGGTCATGAATTTTAACGTTGAATATCATTTTTTTTTTTGTTAGATTTTAATTGGATTTCTTAAAATAACTGTTGATATATATACATAAGTATTAATAAAATCTATCATATTACTATAATATATATATATAAAAAAAGTATATATATATATATATATATATATATATATATATATATATATATATATATATATATATATATATATATATATATATATATATATATATATATATAGATAGATAGATAGATAGATAGATATCATATTAAAAAAAAAAAATATATATATATATATATATATATATATATATATATATATATATATATATGTATATAGTAAGTATATATAAAATGTATCATATTAAATATATATATATATATATATATATATATATATATAAATTATATTTTTTTAATATGACACATTTTATATATATATATATATATATATTTCGATCAGCTTTTTTAAATAACTTTGTTGATATATATGTATAGAATAGGTGTATATAAAATACATATAAAATATATTGTATAATTTATATACATACAGTATATATCATTTCAATTTTTTTACATTTTATAGCTATTGATATAACACTGACAATTTACGCAGGGCTTTACATACTGTACATTCACACCAGTCCCTGTCCTGAAGGAGCTTACAATCTAACAGTGGCCATACACCCTTCGTTTTTTTTGTTTTTTTTTTATCCAATCGATCTGAACGTTGGAATGTGCAAAAAAAAATCGAATGCCCATCACTTCCCTTCCGTCCGATTTAGACTCAATCGCAAACGCATTCGCCAGAGCGAAAATTATCAATTGTTTTGCCTCGATCGGCAGCACTGAGATACTTTGTTCATGGATAGGACTGTATGTTGATCGATCAGATTATTAGATTGCTTGGTGGAAACAGAGATTCAACTGATAATCCACGATCGTAAGTTACAATCTTACCTTAAAGTGGTTGTAAACCGTGGCTGTTAAAAAAAAAAAAAACACCTGTAAGACAATGGCATAATGTGCTAGTATGCTAGAAAGAGGGATATTGTGACTTTGAATGAGGTGAGTAAACATGGCTAAAAGGTGATGTTGAAAAACATGTTTTTATTAAAACAATAAAGAACATGACACAATAACATAATAATAACATTACATGCAGCAATACAAAAAACTTGTCAATGACATGTTACAGACCATATATATAGAAGAATATTAATGGCAACCAGCCAACCAATACGTGGTCTGGAAATATAATCCCTAGATCCCTAGATGTAATAAAACACTAAAAAATACACAATAAAATGGTGAACTCGGATTGATGTAGTGAGTAAAACCATCTGCAGGAGAATGGCTGCACCCAAATTAGTCCGACGCGTTTCGTAGACGATACCACTCTTCAGGGGAGGGTGCACAAAGATCTATAAAAAAAATAACATGAGTAGACCAATGTAATCCAATGTAATACCCCTCACTGGGGAGGATATGTACAAAAAGGGAGGGATAGAGTTACTCATCCCTAAAAGTATTTACTTCATACAAGCCTTCATACAACCTGTGGTGGCTTCATTGTTGCGTCTTCACTTCAACATTGACGGCACGTGGAATACTATTTCTGCTTTAGAGTTTTTTTCTCACTGTCTATCAATGGACTGTTGTATTTGTGGTTTAATAACCTCTATATGCTGGAATACGGACTTTAGTTTGGGTGTGAATTTCACATCACTTTTCACTGTTTTCATGTTTATTTTTATTGTTGTGGTTATTTCACAACACACATTGTGTTTTATTTTTATACAGTGTAACCTTACCTGCTGGTCACGAAAGGCTGTCTCATTTACGTGAGATGCCAGCGCCTTCACCTGAAGCCGACTGAAGAATCGGCTCAGGTGAGGACATCGCTGGATCCCTGGAAAGATAAGTGTCCTTAAATTAAAAATCAGCAGCTAGAATATATACTTTGTTCATTCTTAGGATCGTATGTCGATTCGATTATTAGATTGCTTGGTGGAAACAGAGATTTGTTTGATAATTCATGACTGTGAATTACGATCTTACCTTACATTTTTGGGGGGAGCCTGGAGCTCGTCTTTAACTATTAACCGTCCCATGTGTGGCATATCAATGGAAATGGGTTGTTAACTATAGAGAAATTATTCTGAATCAATCAGACAATACATTTATTTATTTATTGAAGTGCATATGGTCACCAAAAGGTCCCCATATTACATACGGTATATACAAGGGGCCCCACAGAGACAAGCACATTACACCGTGTGCATCTCCTGTACACAGGCACCCTTTAACCCCCTCTGTGCCGAGCCACTATGTGCAACGTCATGCGTCCACTGCACACAAATGTATTTTATGGCACACCAACCATTCATTTTATCGTTGAATGACTTTTTTTTTTTTTTTTTGGATTCCAATCATCTTTTTAATAACTTTGTTGATATATATTATGTATACATAATTGTATTTATTATTCATTACAGGTGTATATATATATATATATATATATATATATATATATATATATATATCACTGACAATTTACTCAGCGCTTTACATACTGTACATTCACAGTCCCTGTCCTCAAGGAACTTACAATCTAAGGTCTTGCGTGCAAATGCATTTTATGGCATGCCAGGAATTTTTCGCGTTGAATTGATTTTTCTTTTAATTGGATTCTGGTCATCTTTTTTAATAGCTTAGTTGATACTGTATATATTGTTTTATATTATTTATTGAATAAAGAATACAATGAGCATTGATTATGTATAAAATACTGCCGACATCCTTACTTAAATATCAAAGACAAAATGTGCATGGAGTGCACACAGGGGTCGCCCCTTAGGACTTTAAAGGCAACAATGGAGTAATAGAGAGTAATTATATATAAAATGCACAGAAGTGCTGTTTTTATTAAATTCGTAGAAAAAATATAAAAAATACAAATATAGATACAGTTAACAATATACATGTGCGTTTACAATACACATATCAAATTATACAAAGTCGATATGTCAACCCAGTGCTTACACCCTGTAGCCTATATCTTAAAGGTCGAGCGGATGATTATACAGCACATATCCCAACATGTTTCGGAAATTGGTATGTGTTATTCCTTCATCAAGGGATTTACAGTTGGGTGATCAATCTTTATATAGAAGGTTCATGGAAATTAGGACATAGCAAAACAAAGCAAAAAACAAACAAATGGTTTGAAACAGGCTGGCTGGAAAGTCCACAAACAAGCGGGGTGGGCAGCTTCCACTGTTGTGGAACTGCTGCCCAGAGGTCTGCGTCTTATCTATACATGTCACGCATACAGACTTCTATCAGGCGCCTCTTGTGAATGTGTGTCAGCGCTCAGCCCTGCACTCGAAGCTGCCCACCCCGCTTGTTTGTGGACTTTCCAGCCAGCCTGTTTCAAACCATTTGTTTGTTTTTTGCTTTGTTTTGCTATGTCCTAATTTCCATGAACCTTCTATATAAAGATTGATCACCCAACTGTAAATCCCTTGATGAAGGAATAACACATACCAATTTCCAAAACATGTCGGGATATGTGCTGTATAATCATCCGCTCGACCTTTAAGATATAGGCTACAGGGTGTAAGCACTGGGTTGACATATCGACTTTGTATAATTTGATATGTGTTTTGTAAACGCACATGTATATTGTTAACTGTATCTATATTTGTATTTTTTATATTTTTTCTACGAATTTAATAAAAACAGCACTTCTGTGCATTTTATATATAATTACTTTCTATTACTCCATTGTTGCCTTTAAAGTCCTAAGGGGCGACCCCTGTGTGCACTCCATGCACATTTTGTCTTTGATATATTATCTATTATATACATTTTTTATTGCAATTTATGCAGCTCTTTACATACTGTATATTCACATCAGTCCCTGCGCTTTAAAGAGCTTACAATCTCAGGCTCCTATTTCATATACATATATATATATATATATACATATATATATATATATATATATATACAGTATTTATCGGTGTATAACACTCGCCGGGGTATAACACGCAAACACGCACCCCAGGTTTAGGAGGGAAGTTTAAGAAAAATACTTACATTTAAATGCCCATCAATGCAGCCTCATCAGTGTCCATCTGTAGCCTTGTCCCTCATTGCAGCCTTGTCAGTGTCCATCTGTAGCATTGTCCCCCATTGCAGCCTTGTCCCCCATTGCAGCCTTGTCAGTTTCCATATGTAGCATTGTCCCCCATTGCAGCCTTGTCAGTGTCCATCTGTACCTTGTTCCTCATTGCAGCCTTGTCCCTCATTGCAGCCTTGTCAGTGTCCATGTGCCTTGCCCTGTGTCGTTTGCAATGGCGTTTAAAAATGGCGCTGCCGCTCTCGGCCATTCTCGGTGGCTCTCGGCCTCTCCTGGCGGCTTTTGGCCAATCTCAGCGGCTCTCGGATGCACTCGGCTTTTGGCGGCTCACGTGGGACTGCGAGAGCCGCCGAGAATGGCCAAAAGCCACCGAGAGCGGCCGAGAGCCGCCGAGAATGGCCGAAAGCCGCCGAAATCCGCCGAGAATGGCCGAAAGCCGCCAAGAGTGGCCAAAAGCCGCCGAGAGCCGCCAAAAGGCTCCCAATTAGCGGGGGATTGGCGTATAACATGCACCCACGATTTTCCCCTGATTTTAAGGGGAAGAAAGTGTGTGTTATATGCCGATAAATACGGTATATATATTTCTATAGATATAGATAGATAGATAGATAGATAGATAGATAGATAGATAGATAGATAGATAGATAGATAGATAGATAGATAGATAGATAGATAGATAGATAGATAGATAGATAGATAGATAGATAGATAGATAGACATACAGTTGTGCTCATAAGTTAACATACATACCTGGCAGAATTTATGATTTTTTTGGCCATTTTTCAGAGAATATGAATGATAACACAATACATTTCTTTCACTCATGGTTAGTGTTTGGCTGAAGCCATTTATTATCAATCAACTGTGTTTACTCTTTTTAAATCATAATGGCAAACAACCCAAAAGTTTACATACCCCAGTTCTTAATACCGTGTATTGCCTCCTTTAACATCAATGACAGCTTGAAGTCTTTTGTGGTATTTGTGGATGAGGCTCTTTATCTTCGCAGATGGTAAAGCTGACCATTCCTCTTGGCAAAAAGCCTCCAGTTCCTGGAAATTCTTGGGCTGTCTTGCATGAACTGCACGTTTGAGATCTCTCCAGAGTTGTTCAATGATATTGAGGTCAGGAGACTGAGATGGCCACTCCAGAACCTTCACTTTATTCTGCTGTAGCCAATGACAGGTCGACTTGGCCTTGTGTTTTGGATCATTGTCATGTTGGAATGTCCAAGTACGTCCCATGCGCAGCTTCCTGGCTGATGAATGCAAATGTTCCTCCAGTATTTTTTGATAACATACTGAATTCATCTTGCCAACCATTTTGACCAAATTTCCTGTGCCTTTGAAGCTCACACATCTCCAAAACATCAGCGATCCACCTCCGTGTTTTACAGTAGGAATGGTGGACCTTTCATCATATGCCTGGTTGACTCCTCTCCAAATGTAACGTTTATGGCTGTTGCCAAAAAGCTAAATTTTGGTCTCATCACTCCAAATGACTTTGTGCCAGAAGGTTTGAGGCTTGTCTCTGTGCTGTTTGGCGTATTGTAAGCGGGATACTTTGTGGCATTTGCGTAGTAATGACTTTCTTCTGGCGACTCGACCATGCAGCCCATCTTTCTTCAAGTGCCTCCTTATTGTGCATCTTGAAACAGCCACACCACATGTTTTCAAAGAGTCCTGTATTTCATCTTTGTGGGTTTTTCTTTGCATCCCGAACAATTTTCCTGGCAGTTGTGGCTGAAATTTTAGTTGGTCTACCTGACCGTGGTTTGGTTTCAACAGAACCCCTCATTTTCCACTTCTTGATTAGAGTTTGAACACTGCTGATTGGCATTCTCAATTTCTTGGATATCTTTTCATATCCCTTTCCTGTTTTATACAGTTCAACTACCTTTTCCTGCAGATCCTTTGACAATTCCTTTGCTTTCCCCATGACTCAGAATCCAGAAACGTCAGTACAGCCCTAAATGAAAGATGCAAGGGTCTGTCAGGAGTCCAGAAACTCATTGACCTTTTATACACACACACTAATTACAAGCAAACAGATCACAGGTGAGGATGGTTACCTTTAATAGCCATTTAAACCCCTTTGTGTCAACTTGTGTGCATGTTATCAGGCCAAAATCACCAGGGTATGTAAACTTTTGATCAGGGTCATTTGGGTAGTTTCTGTTGTCGTTATGATTTAAAAAGAGTAAACACAGTTGATTGATAATAAATGGCTTCAGCCAAACACTAACCATGAGTGAAAGAAATGTTTTTTGTGTTATCATTCATATTCTCTGAAAAATGGCCAAGAAATCATAAATTCTACCAGGGTATGTAAACTTATGAGAAGAACTGTATATACAGTATATATACACACAAGGGCCAATACAAGGGGGGTGCTCGGCTAGACAAGCACATTACACTTGCTTCTCATGTGCACAGGCACCCTTTAACCCCTTCCGTACTGAGCAAGTGGCACACAGCTGTGTTCAACATTTATAGGCCCATTATGTGTAACAACATTCCCCCATATGATTGCAGTAAGAAACAACAGCGGGGTGGCAGCGTGCCATGTGCAAACGCATTTTATGGCATGCCAAGCCTTTTATGGAAATGCAAAATTTTCACACTATTTTTTTTAATTATTATTACGATTGTCTTATAATAACTTTGTTGATATATAATATATATGTATACATTGTTTCATTTAGTATAAATTACATATAAAGGTATTTATGTAGCGCCAACAATTTACACAGCGCTTTACACGCTGTACATTCACAACAGTCCCATTTTTACATGCATACAAGGCCAATTTAGACAGGGGCCAATTAACCACCCAGCATGCCTTTGGTATTACTGACAAATCGCACAGAATGCATGGAGACTCTCAACGTCAGACCCCCGCGCCCTACTGATAGACAAAGGAAAACCTAGGGAAAAACCCTGCTGGGAGCTGAGCCCTTTAACTCAGCTCTGCAATTCGGCATGCTAACCACTCTGCCACCAAGCACCGCAGGAAAACCCTCCAACATACACAAAGATATAATTAAATCTGAAACACAGTGACTTGGACAATAAGCGGCGTCTTGCATTTACGTACTTTTTTTGGGCGTCTAGTCAAACGCCGGCATGACTAAGCCCTGAGTTTTCTCCTGGAGGCTGGAAGGGAATTGAGGCTGAAAATAGTTTAATATGTTCTCTGCCAAAAGCCCCAGCCATGATTATTAACACTTATTTAACAAGGCTAGAGGCGACCGCCATCACCTGGAGCAACCCGTCAGCTTTCGCCATCCTGATGGATGATGAAGTTTGGACACTCATTGGATTCTCTGACATCACTGCTCTGGGAGCCGTCACTAAATAACGGGTATCTGTCCACCCACAGCCATTTTCGTTCATAGTGTGAATTAAACACAGCGAGAATATCTTCTATCACTTGGTAAGATCCCTGTGCTGAGTTCACGGGTCTGTACACCTGCTGTGCCCATTATGAGGGGTTCCCATGATCCCTGTGCTGAGTTCCCAGGTCTGTACACCTGCTGTGCCCATTATGAGGGGTTCCCACCATCCCTGTGCTGAGTTCCCGGGTCTGTACAAATGTTGTGCCCATTATGAGGGGTTCCCTTCATCCCTGTGCTGGGTTCCCTGGGCTGTACACCTGCTGTGCCCATTATGAGGGGTCCCCACCATCCCTGTGCTGAGTTCCTGGGTCTGTACACCTGCTGTGCCCATTATGAGGGGTTAATTTTGTTTATTGAAAAATCTTACAAACAACAACTTATATACAATAAAACCATAATAAATAAATAAAACATATTTACAAAATAATTGAATATGATTATACAAAACAAGAACATAATAAATGATACAAACCAAATTGCGCACAACATAATCCCTACGGGAGAACCAGACTAAGGAACATCACCGTCACCATGCATGTAGCCTTTTATCAAAAATATATTTGATCTTGAAAATCTAGGGGAGTGAATCAAGAATACAAAGAAAAGCCGCACACCCCGAGATCAACAGGCAGCAGCTACAGAGTCCTGATATTCCTCCACGCCCTTATCCAGGCCTCCTGCTGCCACCTGCCTTTCTCAAGACCCTGAATCTTCCCAACCTCACCCAGAATGTCCTGCATCACCACTTCGACAGGGAGGATTTTACACCGTAAGGATGCCTGACACCGTGCACTCCACGTGAAATAACGGACTACTAGACTAACTAAAAAAAGTGTTTCCAAATCATAATCCCGACGAGTCTGGAATGCCCCATACACCCACTCTGCATAACTCATATGGGGGAGGAAGGGTAGACTCAGAGCCCTCCCCACCCTCTTGTACACCTCTATATTAAAAGGGCATTGAAGTAAAAAGTGATCCATGGACTCCACCACTCCTCCACACTCCACTCTCGGGCAGCCCCGATCACTCATGGAAAGAAACTTCAAGTTGCCCTTCACATATAGTTTTCCATGAAAGGCAAGCCAAGCCTGATCCCTAAACTTCATTGGGATTCTCCAAATTAATCAATCGCAAACCCACCCCCAAAACCAGGCTTGGGCAATCCCTCAAGACCAGTGGCTCGCAAAAAGCAGAGCTCATGATCCGCTTCTCAAGAAGTTTCCTTGGAAGAGATCTGACTTCTCCTGCTGTTACTTGCCACTGCCGAAGCATTTTCAAACACGGGGCAACATAAGCTGGGAGCTGTTCATGCTTGACCCTCAAGCTCTTCACTGGCCCACCATTCTCCCAGTCTCGCAGAAAGGGCCTAAACCAGGACTGGAAAATACCAACCCACCCAGGCAGTCTCTCTGCCAACATGTTACCAAGATTGTACTTCACAAACATCAGAGAGAAAAAGACTACAGGGTTGACCATCCCTAGACCACCCTCCCGCCTAGGAAGGTAAGTCACATTCCTTTTGACAAGGTTTATTCTGTTCCCCCATAACAGCTGGAAGAAACAACTATAGATCCTGGTATAGAGAGAAACTGGCAAAATTCAAACAAAACTGACATACAGAAAAATCGGAATCAGGTAAGTCTTGATCAGATCAACCTTTTCCCTCAAGGAAAGCCGCCAACCTTTCCAGCTTGCCACCTTGGCATCGGCATTCTCCAGCCTGTTCACCCAATTTGCATGACCATAGTCACCTGGGCCGAATTCAATGCCTAGAACTCGAATTTTTTGTTGGGGCTCCGGGAAGTCATCCGGGAGAACAAAGCTCTCACCTTCCACACCCATCCAGAAAGCTTCGCACTTGTCCTGGTTTACCTTTGAACCTGATGCCTCTGCATACTGCCCTATCACTGAGACCACCTCCTGCGCCTCCGCAGTCCCAGAGATAAAAACAGAAACATCAGCATAGGCCGCAACCTTCAAAGGAGGCTCACCAGCGATGCCCAAAGGTACCCCACACAATGGTCCACTCTCTAGCCTTCTAATGAAGGGGTCGATTGCAAACACATATAGCAGAGGACTCAATGGACACCCCTGACGCACACCCGAGCCGACCGCAAAGGGCTGCCCGACCCAACCATTAACCAGAGGAAAGCTTTCAGCCCCTTTGTACAAAATCTTGAGCCAATCAATGAAACCCCCCTCCAGGCCATATTTGTCAAGAAGGAGCCACAAGTACTCATGATTAACCCAATCAAAGGCCTTAGCCTGATCCAATGTCAGCAAAAATTTACCCCAACCAGCAGCCCTACAACGCTCCAAGGCCTCCCGGACAGCTAACTCCGCTGAGAAAGTGCTTCTACCTTGGACTGAACAGTGCTGGTGGTGGGATAACAAACTGCCTGCCACTGGTGATAATCGCCAGAAGAAAATCTTTGCCAGTATCTTTCTATCGACATTAAGAAGGCTAATGGGGCGCCAATTCCCAATCATCGAAGGCTCTTTACCCTTTGACAGAAGGATCACTGCAGATTGCCTCATGGAGGGAGGGAGAGAACCCTCATTCAAACAGCCATTAAAAACCTCCGCAAGGTAGGGAGCCAGGATCGTCTTAAAACATTTATAGAACTCGGCTGTCAAACCATCTGGCTCTGGAGTTTTCTTGATGGCTAGTTTATCAATAGCCTGGATTACCTCAGTGATTTCATCTGTCAAATTCATCAAAGGAACATTACTTTCCAGTCCTGGTGTAGAGTCCAAAAAACCCAACATCCTTGTCCGATCAAGGTTCCTTCCTCCCAGGAGATCAGCATAGTATGACCTGACAACCTCCAGGATCCCTGACCTAGACTTCATCAGAGAGCCCGTACTGTCCCTCAGGCCATTGACCGTCTTAACTGCTACGCTCTGTTTACAGTTCTGGTAAGGGTCAGGCGAATGGTATTTCCCGTAATCCCTCTCCTGAACCAAAGAGGCGTGCCGGTCATATTGATGTCTCCTAAGGAGGAGCTTCACCTCAGAGATCGCCCCAGAATCTCCTCCATTCGGAACAAGTCGGTCAAGTTTCCTCCGCAATTGCTGGTAGGTGATATACTTATCCTGCTGCTTCTTTCTTCCTATGGCCTTGAAAAGCCCAACAGTCCGCTGTTTAACATGCTCCCACCATACTGACTTGCTGTTGCAAAAGTCTAGGATCGTTACCTGTGCTTGAAAAAAAATCCTCAAAGGATTGTCTTACTTTCTCGTCTTCCAGGAGGGCCGAATTCAATCTCCAGATACCCCTCCCCCTAGGTGGCATGTCTGGGGCATTCAGAGTTACAGATAGAATACAGTGATCAGAAAACTCCACTGCCCGACACACAGGTGCCGAAAAAGCAGAGTCTCCCTTTAAAAAAAAACCTATCTATCCTACTCTGACTACTACCTCACTGAAAAGTGAACCCCGTGCTGTCTGGGCAGCGCTTAATGTGCGCATCTACCAGACCTGCTTCCCTAACTATCTCATTAAGAAAAAGGGTGTCATAGCCCAGCTTATCTCTGAAACCTCTCCTGTCTTTAGACCTAGTAATGGTGTTGAAATCACCTCCAAAGATAACCTGCTGGGCCATAAAAAGAAAAGGCTTAATCTTCGTAAAGAGGCATTTCCTGTCCCACTTCGTCTGGGGACCATAGATGTTAATCAGGCACAAGTCCTGCCCCTTCACAGAGACGTCTAAGACCATGCATCTCCCTATCTCTACCTCAATTACCCGCCGGCACGTTACCATACCAGAAAAAAGGACTGCAACTCCGCTGTAAGGCTCGGCCGCAAGAGACCAAAATGAGGGACCACGTCTCCACTCCTTCTTTGCCAGATGTATATCGGCCAGACTACTCAGATGGGTCTCTTGCAAAAACAAAATGTCAGCATCAAACTCGCTGAGCAGAAATAAGGCCATATGACCAGCACTTACTGATCTTAAGCTGGCAACATTAATGGTTGCCACTTTTAACGGAGTGGGAACTGCCATTAGGGTAGTTGAGGCAGCCATTTCTTAGCCTGACTACTCCCTCTTCCTGGAGAACCAGCGCGCTTCGTTGCACCCTGGCACTCATCTTCCATAGAGGATGCAGAACTCAATGAGTCCCATTCATCCTCATCATCTGAAAGGACCTTAAACTTATTTTCTAAAGGCAAAAATTTAGGATTTAAGGTAACTGAACCCCCTTTTTTCCCTCCTCCTCCTATCATCCAACCACTCCATATCATCCTTAGACAAACCAGATTCAACAGCCTCCCCACCCCTATCCTCCCCTTCACCCCCTTCACCCCCCTCCCCCCCACTCCCCCTTCCCTTATCTACCACCAGGCCAGGCTCTCCACCATCCTCCCCACTCCTCTGCACCCCACGATCCTCAATAGAAATCCTGCAGCGTCGGGGGAGGGGGGTTGGCACCACACCTGACGCACCTGCCTCAGCACCTCTTGCTGCCTCTGCAATTTTAGAAGACACAGACACAGAAGGATTGGACATATTTTAGGCAACTGATACCTTACCTACAGAAGAAACGGGCACACTAGGTAAACGCACAGACTAAGGAGACACAGACACATTAGGTATTGGCAAAGACTGGGACACCACAGATTGGGGAGACACATTAGGTATTGGCACAGACTCAGATGGACTCACAGGCACCCCAGCTGCTGATTCCGAGCATCCTCCATGTCCATGCGGAAGAACTCTCTCATGAGCTCAGGATTGTTGTGCATTGCCTCAGGACACTGACTGTAAGGATGTCCCACCGCAGTGCACAGATTGCACCTGATGATATTACAATCCTTCGCCAAATGTCCTATACCCTGACACAGAGAGCTCTTCATCACTGGACAGGAGGATGCAAGATGTCCTTTATCACCACACTTATTGCAGAGCTTTGGCTGGCCTGGATAGAAGATGGTCAGCCTGTCCCTCCCCAGGAAAGTTGAGGATGGCAGATGCTGGACGACATTGTTCGGCACATCACGGATCTTGTGGACAGATTACTGGGAGGGGCTGGGGAAGACCCGGCTGTCATGGTGCACATTGGCACCAATGACAAAGTCAGAGGCAGATGGAGTGTCCTAAAGAACGATTTTAGGGACTTAGGAGCTAAATTGAGGAAAAGGACCTCCAAAGTAGTGTTCTCAGGAATACTACCGGTACATCGAGCCACACCAGAGAGGCAGAGGGAGATTAGGGAAGTAAACAAGTGGCTGAAGAGCTGGTGTAGTAAGGAGGGGTTTGGGTTCCTGGAGGACTGGGCCGACTTCTCAGTCGGTAACCGGTACTATAGAAGGGACGGACTGCACCTAAATGAGGAGGGTGCAGATCTGCTGGGAATGAAGATGGCCAAAAAGTTAGAGGGGTTTTTAAACTAGGCGATGGGGGGGAGGGTCCAGAGACAGTGATAGCCAGCGCGGAAGATATTCCAGAGGGTAGTATTGGGGGCATTAGTGGTAGGTTAACCAAAGCACAAAAACACAAGGTGAGTATAGTAGCAAGTCCTAGTTGCAATCTTGAAACACCCAATATGAGGACAATATGCGACCGGTCTAAACTATGTGGCATGTTCACCAATGCCAGGAGCCTGGCGGACAAGATGGGTGAACTAGAGATACTGTTGTACAAGGAGGATTTGGATTTTGTGGGAATTTCAGAGACCTGGTTCAACAGCTCTCATGATTGGCTGGCAAACATTCAAGGGTATACCCTATACCGCAAGGATAGAGAGGGTAAAAAAGGGGGAGGGGTATGCCTATATATCAAGAATAATGTACAAGTGAATGTGAGAGATGACATCACTGAGGGGGCTAGGGAGGAGGTGGAATCTTTATGGGTAGAGCTCCAAAGGGATGAAGCTAAGGGGAAAATAATACTGGGAGTATGCTATAGGCCCCCTAACCTGAGGGAGGAAGTGGAGACGGATCTCCTATCACAAATTGGATTAGCAGCAAGGATGGGAAGTGTTATCATAATGGGGGATTTTAATTATCCAGACATAGACTGGGCGGAGGGAACCGCGCATTCATTTAAGGCTCGCCAGTTCCTTAATGTCTTGCAGGACAATTTTATGGGTCAGATGGTAGACGCACCAACTAGAAATAAAACATTACTAGATCTACTGATTACCAACAATACAGACCTGATAACAGATGTGGAAATACGGGGCAATTTAGGTAACAGAGATCACAGGACAATTAGTTTCAGTATAAATCACACAAATAGGAGACATGAAGGGAACACAAAGACACTGAATTTCAAAAGAGCCAACTTCCCTAAACTACAAACCTTGCTAAAAGGCATAAATTGGGATAAAATATTAGGAACAAAGAATACGGAGGAGAGATGGGTTTGCTTTAAGAGCATATTAAATAAGGGCATTAGCCAATGTATCCCATTGGGTAATAAATTTAAAAGAGCGAACAAACATCCTGGATGGCTTAACTCCAATGTAAAAATGCATATAAAAGCAAAGGAGAAGGCCTTCAAAAAATACAAGGTTGAGGGATCATCCACAGCATTCAGAATTTATAAAGAATGCAATAAGAAATGTAAGGGTGCAATTAGGATGGCTAAGATAGAACATGAAAGACACATAGCGGAGGAGAGCAAAAAAAATCCCAAGAAATTCTTTAAGTATGTAAACAGTAAAAAAGGGAGGACAGACCATATTGGCCCCATAAAGAATGAGGAAGGACATCTGGTTACAAAGGATGGGGAGATGGCAAAGGTATTGAATTTATTCTTCTCCTCAGTCTTCACGAGTGAATCGGGGGGCTTCAGTAACCAAAACTGCAGTGTTTATCCTCATGACACAACACAGGAAGCACCTACATGGTTAACAGAGGACGGAATTAAAATTAGACTTGAGAAACTTAACATTAATAAATCACCGGGACCAGATGGCTTGCATCCGAGGGTACTTAGGGAACTCAGTCAGGTGATTGCCAGACCGTTGTTCCTAATTTTTACAGACAGTCTATTGACTGGAATGGTACCAGCTGATTGGAGAAAAGCCAATGTAGCACCAATATTTAAAAAGGGCCCAAAAAACATCCCTGGGAATTACAGACCAGTTAGCCTAACATCAATAGTATGTAAACTCTTGGAGGGGATGATAAGGGACTATATACAAGATTTTAATAATAAGAATGATATCATTAGCAGTAATCAGCATGGATTCATGAAGAATGGTTCTTGCCAAACCAATCTATTAACCTTCTATGAGGAGGTGAGTTGCCATCTAGATAAAGGAAGGCCCGTAGACGTGGTGTATCTGGATTTTGCAAAAGCATTTGACACAGTTCCCCATAAACGTTTACTGTACAAAATAAGGTGCGTTGGCATGGACCATAGGGTGAGTACATGGATTGAAAACTGGCTACAAGGGCGTGTTCAGAGGGTGGTGATAAATGGGGAGTACTCAGAATGGTCAGGGGTGGGTAGTGGGGTCCCCCAGGGTTCTGTGCTGGGACCAATCCTATTTAATTTGTTCATAAACGACCTGGAGGATGGGATAAACAGTTCCATCTCTGTATTTGCAGACGATACTAAGCTAAGCAGGGCAATAACTTCTTCGCAGGATGTGGAAATCTTGCAAAAAGACCTGAACAAATTAATGGGGTGGGCGACTACATGGCAAATGAGGTTCAATGTAGAAAAATGTAAAATAATGCATTTGGGTGGCAAAAATATGAACGCAATCTATACACTGGGGGGAGAACCTCTGGGGGAATCTAGGATGGAAAAGGACTTGGGGGTCCTAGTGGATGATAGGCTCAGCAATGGCATGCAATGCCAAGCTGCTGCTAATAAAGCAAACAGAATATTGGCATGCATTAAAAGGGGGATCAACTGCAGAGATAAAACGATAATTCTTCCGCTCTACAAGACTCTGGTCCGGCCGCACCTGGAGTATGCTGTCCAGTTCTGGGCACCAGTCCTCAGGAGGGACGTACTGGAAATGGAGCGAGTACAAAGAAGGGCAACAAAGCTAATAAAGGGTCTGGAGGATCTTAGTTATGAGGAAAGGTTGCGAGCACTGAACTTATTCTCTCTGGAGAAGAGACGCTTGAGAGGGGATATGATTTCAATTTACAAATACTGTACTGGTGACCCCACAATAGGGATAAAACTTTTTCGCAGAAGAGAGTTTAATAAGACTCGTGGCCACTCATTACAATTAGAAGAAAAGAGGTTTAACCTTAAACTACGTAGAGGGTTCTTTACTGTAAGAGCGGCAAGGATGTGGAATTCCCTTCCACAGGCGGTGGTCTCAGCGGGGAGCATTGATAGCTTCAAGAAACTATTAGATAATCACCTGAATGACCGCAATATACAGGGATATGTAATGTAATACTGACACATAATCACACACATAGGTTGGACTTGATGGACTTGTGTCTTTTTTCAACCTCACCTACTATGTATGTACTATGTACTATGTACTATGTATTGTCAACAACCTTTAATTTTAGCTGCACAGACCACCCCCCGTCCATAATCCCCGATCATCTACAATCTTTTTTAGGGGGCTCAGGACGTCTCCATACCTCCTCAACCATGCAGATGAATCCCCTTGTGGTATGGATTCATTGCGGACCAAAATTGTGACCATTTTAATGAGGGGCTGGCGTGAAACAAGCTTTGGGATGAGCCCTTTCCAGTCCGGCAGGCCCCTACACACGTGTTCATACTTCTCCCAAAATATGTCCAAAGACTCCGGACGGATAAAGGACAAATCATATTCATAGGAACCTGCCTGACTGATCAGGGCGAAGATATCTGTGGGTGTAAACCCCATCTGTAGAATCTTATCCACCACTGTCCTCCTATGTGGGGGGATTCCACCCCCTTCCCATCTTAATTGCACAACATTCCTCCTTTTAAACATGGAGGAAGATAAAACATTTTCATGCTCCTTCCCTACTTGCTGCCCCTTCCCAGATCCTGTAGCAGCAACACCAGCATAAGTTTTTCTTACACCAGCAGCATTTGCAGTCTTGTCCTTAGACACATTCAAACCTGCTGGCAGAGAGTCTGAATCAGCTGGGATAGCAGTCTTCTGATTAGCAGAGGCAGGACCCTCCCCCGAGCACATGGTTTCTTTTCTGGGATCAATCACAGTCATGGCTGCTGCAGACTCCTGGAAAGTTGTAGCACTACTGCACCCAGCATCTCCTCCACCATTCACAGGAACAGCCGCTGTGCCTGGTCCAGGCAAAGTCTCTGTATTGTCCATGGACCTCTCTGCAGACTGAAGCTGACAGTTATTAGCAGATGTTATTGCATGTTGTGTATTGTCTATGGGTCTGGGCTGACTGCCTGCAGCACTACAACCCTCAGCAATCACATTGTCATTAAAGTTCACACCATCCCGCAAACACACTGTACCTGCACCTTGTCTCTCCACAGGTCTTTCTTCCACAGGGCTAGGAACGGCGTCCATCTTTTCCTCACCATCCTGGGAAGCCACACCTGGAGGGGATTCAAGTTTATTGATAAAATCCAGCATGGCAGAACCTTCAACCTCCTGCTCAGGTGTTCCACATTGCTGGGGAGTGAACGGGACAGAGGCCTCCACCATTGAGGGCTCAGCAGATGTCTGAGGTGTTGAAGAGCTGGGCTCATCCTCTGGGTCCACTTTCTCACTCTCTGCTGTCTGTACCTGCATCTCCTCACTGGTCTCCTCACCCTCCATGCAGGAAGCGGCTCCTCTTCTCATTTGGCTGAATCTTTCTTCATTCTTATATTTTTCTTTAAATGTCCCACTATTCTCCTTCAGAGAACTCACCAGTTCTTTCTGCTTCCGCAGAGCTTGTTCCAGGTCTTTCAGCTCAGGCCTCAGAGCCGGTCTTTTCTTGCTGAACACTTTGGCACAAATCTGCTTTTTCTTTTTAAATTCATTTTTCAAAGCTACCAACTTCTCCTCTTCCTTCTCAATCCGCTTCAGCGTTTCAATAACCCTCCGTCTAAAGGCAGACAGGGACTCATCTTTCCTTGGGCCAGGCCCAGTGTCATCCACAGGCTGAGGCCTATCCAGGGGGCCTCCACCGGGGTCCTCCCCAGGATCCTGCATCACTCCTGGGGCAGAGGAGCAACTCTAGCCCCTGGTCTCTGGAAGCACAGGAGCAAAGGAACCAGCAACCTCACACCTCGCTGTTAAGGAGCGGAATGGCAGTTTCCCACCATCCCTGTGCTGAGTTCCCGGGTCTGTACACCTGCTGTGTCCATTGCAAGGGGTTCCCACCATCCCTGCTAGATGTTTTACTTTATAATATGGAGAATGGAACAGGAGGAGCTGGGACACACTAAATTCCAATGCAGCTAGGAAATATGGCCGGGAGATCTCGCTATTGGAGCCTCCAAGACCTACAAGAAGTCAACTGGTGAGTTCACCCGTACAATCACTTTTTGTTGGCTGTTGGGGAAACTAAGCACTGAACCCAGAGTGGTTAACTTGCTCCCTATGCATTTTGCTATTGGTAATAAAAGCCACCCATTGGCACGAGAAGCCAACCATAATGAGCATGGGTAGGGGCGGGACCATGGCAGCAAACAGGAAGTTCCATCAGTATTTAATATTCCAAGGCATTTAGGATTTTTGGCTTATCCAGATGTTCTAAAAGGGATCAGATCCAGTGTGCAGGCACCTGGAGGAGCCAGAAAATGGTGGTATGTGGCACCTCAACTCCTGCTTACCCCCAACATGTTTGATTTAAAGGGAATGAATATACATTTAAAGTTTTTTTTTTTAGATACACATAAAAGAGGTCAGCTTGATATCAATGTGTTCAAATTCTAAAAGAAGCCTTGCTGCCATGTACTGTACAGCTTGAATTTACCTATATGTGGGGGCAGCCATATTTGCTCATTATATTTGCAGCCTCTGCTTCCTACTCTGCAGTGCTACACAATGATTTTACTGCTCCTTCTCACAATGCAAATCTATGAGTCAGCTGATTATAGGCCGTTGAGCCGCATTTTTAATGCTCCCTAAGTACTCCCTAATCGGCTGTGGCCACAATGCTGCAAAAACCACCCCCTGAACATGACCCTTTCAAGCGAATCGGTTCACGCCGCAATCATGTGCAATGCACCCATTTGAGGTGCAGTAGTGTGTAGGCTTTAGGCGTTAAAACAGGCACTAAGGGGGCTACATAACATCTTTTCGCTGCCTGTCAAACACCCTCTGAAAAGCGATCCACTGCAGATTACTCTTAAAGGGGTTGTAAACCCTAGTTTTTTTTTTTTCCTTTTTTTTCTTAAAATAACAAACATGTCATACTTACCTCCACTGTGCAGTTCGTTTTGCACAGAGTGGCCCCGGTCCTCCTCTTCTGGGGTCCCTCAGCGGAGCTGGTGGCTCCTCCCCGCATCGAGTGTCCATGTTGGAAAAGCGCTCTCCTTGGTGGGCGCCCGTGCGGGCGTGCTCCCGAGTCCTGCATCTGTGTCCATTCACACAGAATGCAGGACTCGGCCCCGCCCCCCGGCGCCGCGTCATTGGATTTGATTGACAGCAGCGGAAGCCAATGGCTGCGCTACGATCAATCAGATCAGGACACGAGAAACCAGCTACAGCTGGTGTGCTCGTTCCCGGACGGAGGATGACAGAGTTTAGGTAAGTAATGCATAACCATGAGGGTTTACAACCACTTTAAGAGAAGTGTAAATGAGCCTTAAAACAATGCACTCCCTGCGTGGCTGAACAGCACTTTCCAGCCACTGAGAGCTCCCTCTAGTGGCTAATCTACTTTCTCTATGTTTAAAAAGTACTCAGAATATGAAAATGCATCATAATTTACTACACTATAATGAAATATAGGATCCTCAGTTGCTAGCCACCTTTTTTAAAAATGCTAATTGCCTGGCTGTCATCCAGAGCCTTTGGCTTCAATACTAAGATCCTGGTCTTATTTTATTTTTTTTTTTATGGTTGAGCTAGATGAACTTGTGTCTTTTTTCAACCTAACTATGTAACTATGAAATGTGTGTAGGAACAATTAGAAATCCATATCTGCATACTTGTTCTTAATGACCTGCACACTAATGAAGCTGAAGGATCGGCATGTCGGCCATTATTTTCTATCGGTCTGATCAGTAGTCTGAGCTTCTGTAATTTGCTGGTTTCCTCTGCGCATCAGTGCCGATAATCAGGTTCAGCACCACAGCTGGTGGACAGCTCCAGGACTGCACAATCTTGCAGCTTGGAAACCAACCGGAATATTCCAAGGACCAACATGTCTTTCCAAGAGATTTGCTATAATTCGGAGTTTTGCATCTGGTTCTTAAAGTGTTACTAAACCCAGGGCCCTGCATTCACTATATCTGGTCTCCCACAGTACACAGAACATGGAAATGCAATTATTTTAGTAAATATAAACTGATAAATACCTTTTCTCATCAGCAGTATATAGCAATCTTGTGACTTCTATCAGTGTCTAGTTAAAGCTTATAGGAGGAGTTTTCATTCTCCTTTGACTGTCTCATGAGGCTGCATGACCCCCGACCCTCTATCTGGACAGTGCTGATTGGCCCTGTGCTGATCACATGCACCCTCCCAAGAAAAAAAAAATTCTCTAGCAATACACACCAAACCGAGCGTGTGCAGAATGACTCCAAAGGCTCTGTACTATCAGGAGATGGTTCGGGGACAGTGGAAGAAGGGGAGGATTAGAAAAGACAGGATTAAACAGCCTTTTTACACAACGAGGAGGATTAACCCCTTAGGTTCCACAGTGAGTAAAACAAGCATGCTTTACTGCATACAGACTGATTTTACTGCTGTGGGTTTAGTAACACTTTAATTCCCCATCCAGCTCCCCTTGTGTCATTTTACCCGCAAAACTGCCATTTATTTTAAGCTTTTCCAGAGACAACACAAGGGGGGTGATTTACAAAAGCTGGGTCGCAAAGAAAGCAACCGGATTCAGAATTCTCTGATTGGTTTCTGCAGGCAAATGCTCCGCCTCTGCCGCAATTTTTTGCTCATCAGTTTTCCATGAACTGGGTCCTATGTGACGCTGTCCATAAAGGTTCACTGTAGGTAATTCTCTGTCCTTCTAAGGCTCCATTTACACTGCGCATATCCATGCGTTTTTTATGCGTTCCCGAGCATTGGGCAGCACATTCATTTCAGTGGCTGCTCTTAAACGCGCAAACAAAGTCCCTGATTTCGTGAAATCATGTCACACCGGAACGCAATGCGAAAACGCGTGTGTTAGTAGATGCGTTGGGGTGCCATTAAGAACATTTATATGTGTGTCAGGAACGCAAACAAATTTGTGTGCTTTCTGGAAATGCAGCGACTTGGGCCTCATTCACACTTTAGCCCTGGATCACATTGCAGCAATTTGGCATGTGATTGTAAAATCGCATGCCAAATCAGCAGCTATTGCCGGCAATGGCACCGTCCGAATCGGTGTGACGCCGCATTTGCAACACCGCACCGATTCCCAAAAGTAGTTTCTGTGTTACGTCTGGCAACTTCGGGGAGTCAGATGTCTCTGAAAATCCCCCCCCCCCCCCCCCGACGTCAGGACTGACATGCGGGAATGAAATTGTGCGAGTTTATTCCCGCTGTCAGTGTGAACCTAGGCTTAGTGTTTCGTAAATGCACGTAAAATTGTATGCATTTACAAAAAGCGTGAAAAGCGCGTGTTGCATTTCATTGTTAATGGCACCCCAAAAGTAGACGTGCGTTTTTCCATGAGGAAAAAAAATGATTGACAAACGTGTCAAAGCACGTGGTTAAAAAAACACATGAAGCTCAACAAAAAGCTATGTGAGCTACTGGGTTGCATTTGCTGCATGTAGGGTAGCCCATGAAATGAATGTAGTGTAGTGCGAAAATGCACAAAAAAAACTCACATGATCTTAAAAGCATTTATGAAACGTTCGGGTGTGATAGGACCATCAGCCATCTCTTCATGAACTTTGTTGACTGTTTTATTCATTCTGGAAGTGGTGTGTTCTAATCAGGGCTTTTTTTCAGGGGGAATTGGTGGAACTCGGTTCCACCTCCTCTGGCTCAGACCCTTTGGTGCCTGGTCACCACAATCACTTGTAAACACAGAAGTCTGGTTTCTGTATTTATAAGTGACAGCTCTGCACTCTGTATGTAACCCCCATGAACTCTGCACTCTGTATGTAATGCAATCCTGATATTTAATGCCCCTTTAAGACCCTCCTACTGTTTGTGAAATATGACCACACCCACTATTTGATGTGATTTGGAGGGTGTGTGTGCGGGGGGGGGGGTCGTGGTTGAGTTCCAGCACCTATTGTTTGAAAAAAAAGCCCTGGTTCTAATATATATATATATATATATATATATATATATTGTATATTTGATGTATTGTATACGTTTTGTTTCAAAGTTGCAGATAGATTCATTATTGTGACAGTTTCAGTTTCTATCTCATGTGCAAATCACTGTCAGTGGTAATTTGTTCTGATCCTCCTCCTAATAACCTTCTTTACATTGGCCTAAGCCAGTGGTCCCCAAACTGTGGGCCGGGGGCCGAATGTGGCCCTTTGCCAGCTTTTATCCAGCCCTTGGGGCATTATTACCCCCACTGCCAGCAACAGTGGGAAATAGTTCTTCCCACTGACACCAATGATGGTGCACTATTCCTTCCATTGACACCAAGGATGGGGCACTATTTCTCCCATTGACACCAATGATGGTGCACTATTCCTTCCATTGACACCAAGGATGGGGCACTATTTCTCCCATTGACATCAATGATGGTGCACTATTCCTCCCACTTATACCAATGATGGGGCACTATTTCTTTAATTGACACCAATGATGGGGCACTATTTCTCCCATTGTCATCAATGATTGTGCACTATTCCTTCCATTGACACCAATTATGGGGCACTATTCCTACTATGGCCCCTGATCACAAAAATGTGGCTATTTTGTAAATTTAGTTTTTGGCTGAGTTGTAAACAGCTCAGATCGATTGTACATAGTTTATTTGGTTCTGCTCTAAATTTGACTGTGTTGTGCATTTCCCACTGTTGACAGTAGGTGTCACTGGTACCACAGGAGAGTGTGAAAATAACAACTACCGGTAGGTTGAGCTGTAATGAATATTCTTTTTCCGGAAACAGCCCAGTAGGAGGTTCCTGGCCACTGTGCAATCTGAGAAGGGGTAATTATTGGTCAGAGGCCATGTGTTCTAGTCAGTCCTCACCTCGTGGCCCTCCAGGCCTGAGGCTACGTTGCTGCAAGCTCTGCAAGTAGGCCCAGAAGCCTGTTTGGGGCCTACTACTCCTGAGGTGGTCCTTAGGCTGTCTTGCCTGAGTGGAAGAAGCCGAGCCAAGCTGAGGAGATCCAGGGGAGGGCCCTTGCTGGAGAGAGCCAGGATGAAGGCTGGTCTCTCAGAAGGGCCTGGTGACTCGGTGGGAGGACGCACCTACATCTAACCTACCCTCACAGTACCGCCGGATGGCTTAAAGGTTCTGGTATTGTGAAGCTGTTCTACAATCCGATCAAGGTAACAAGCTCCTGGCTGCTAAGTTTGTGAGAGAGACTTATCCAGACATCTTACTGGTTGTTAGGTTTGTGTGAGAGACCTACCCAGGTATTCAAGATCTGCTAGAAGAAAAGCTGTTTTGTTCTTTGATTCAAGGAGTCTGTAAGTGATCTGCTAAAAAGGGTATCTGAAACCTCCCCTCCAGGGGCGTAACTAGAAATAGCAGGGCCCCATAGCAAAATGTTGTATGGGGCCCCCCTGCAAACAGCCCCCCCCCCAACAGCTGCCCTAGTGTCAATGCAGCGTGACCTGTGCCACATACAGCGTGACCTGTGCCCAATACAGCCCCACCTATGCAGAGGAAGAGGCAAGCCACCCAGATCAGCAGAGAGCGGGATTGCCCACTGTAATAGCTTTCATTTGAATTTCCTGTCTTCCCGGGGCTCATCGTCACATAGCCCCACCTCTTGGCCCAACGCCTTTGATGACATCACATGTCCCGCATTGGATCGGCGTTCTGTCTATCAAAGGCACCGGGCCAAAAGGTGGAGCTATGTGATGTGAGCCCCGGGAACACTGGAAGTTCTAATGAAATCTCTTACATCGGGCAATTCAGCTCTCTGCTGATACGGACAGCTCTTCCTTTCCTCTCTCTTCCCCTGGCTGGGAGACTGTGCTCTTATCCTCACTGGGCCCCACTCGGCTGCGGGCCCCATAGCGCCCACATGGGTCGCTATGGTGGTAGTTACGCCCCTGCTCCCCTCAACCTCTCTCCTACAACCTTTCTCAAGTTCTAATTAAAGCATTGAAAAATATCTAAAGTGACTGGCGCCTATATTCTGTTCAAACTTCCCATTATAGCCATGGACTCAGCCCTGGGGTGAATGTAAGCCCACTCCCTGTATCTGGAGGTACCTTCCTGCTCTCAGTAGACCTAGGGGGGGTGCTACACTACCATTGACATCAATCATGGTGCACTATTCCTCCCACCGATAACAATGATAGGACACAATTCCTCCCATTGACACCAATGATGGTGCACTTCTCCTCCTACTGATCCCAATGATGGGGCACTAGTCCTCTAACTGACACTAATGATGGGGCACTATTCCTCCCCCTAATACCAATCATATGGCTTTGTTCACTCCCACTGATTCCAGGAAATTTTTTCTAGCACTGGCTACAGTGCCCCCCCCCCCATACAGTTTTACAGACAGTAAATTGTCTCTTTGTTTAGAAAGTTGGAGACCCCTGGCCTAAACAAAACCTCTTACCTCTGAAAACGCGTGCAAAAACACAAAAAAAAACAACGAAGAAGCCAACACTCAAGTGTGAACCTACCTAAAGGAGCAAATCTCAGCTAGAAACAGAAAAGGGTTGAACGCAAAGATTGTTTACTGGAGGCACAGAAAATGACGAAGAATGTTCTGGGGGGCTTGCCCTTTGTTTTTATGCCTCACATTCTCCAGATGTTCTGTGACTTACACAGAAATTATCTCCGGATATGCCGTCATTTTTTTATCCAGAGCCCTGAAGAAGCTTGTTTGACCTCCGTGAAACAAATTTGCTGTTTTGTTCACTCCTGCGGTGAACTAGAGATAAGGTCAGGCGTCCTCCAAACCCAACTCTGACCCAAAGGCTTAATGCCAACTTTTTCTTATTCCGGTCAGCTGGGGGCTGGGTCATTCCCTGCCCCGCACTTCACGTGACCCAGCCCACAGCTCACTGGAGTACAAAACAAAGCGGGAGTTCAGATCCGGGATAGAAATTGGTTAAGAGGTCACCCAAGCTCATTTCTAGTTCACAGTAGGAACAAACAAGATAGCCAACGCGTTTCAGGGATTGAACAATTCAGGGCTCTGGTTTAAAAATGGTGGGACGCCTAAAATGGCATCATCACTGTGGATAATTATTTGTGGTGTGGAAGTTAAACCCTGAACCAATTTTTATCAAGAAAAGGTTTTGGACTCTTGGATATTTTTTGGTGTTTATGTGTGGACTTTGAACTTTGGGTTATTCCCCCATTGCAAGGAAAGCTCCTATTTTGTGGGGATCTTCTGAACTGGATCTATGTGCCCAGTGATAATTCAATTGACCAATCAAAAATAAATACTTCTTTTCTGCCACAAGATGTACTCAGCTTTCCAGGTTGAAAGATGTCAGGGCAATATTGTGAAGGCAGGGTGTCATGGGCCCCTGAATGTAAGTAATCATGGGCCCACCCCCTGAATGTAGGAAATCATGGGTCCACCCCCTGAATGTAGGTAATCATGGGCCCACCCCCTGAATGTAGGGAATCATGGGTCCGCCCCCTGAATGTAGGGAATCATGGGTCCGCCCCCTGATTGTAGGGAATCATGGGTCCACCCCCTGAATGTAGGGAATCATGGGTCCGCCCCCTGAATGTAGGGAATCATGGGTTTGCCCCCTGAATGTAGAGAATCATGGGTCCGCCCCCTGAATGTAGGTAATCATGGGTCCGCCCCCTGAATGTAAGTAATCATGGGTCCGCCCCCTGAATGTAGGGAATCATGGGTTTTCCCCCTGAATGTAGGTAATCATGGATCCGCCCCCTGAATTTAGGGAATCATGGATCCGCCCCCTGAATGTAGGTAATCATGGGTCCGCCCCCTGAATGTAGGGAATCATGGGTTTGCCCCCTGAATGTAGGGAATCATGGGTTTGCCCCCTGAATGTAGGGAATCATGGGTTTGCCCCCTGAATGTAGGTAATTATGGATCCGCCCACTGAATTTAGGGAATCATGGATCCTTCCCCTGAATGTAGGTAATCATGGATCCGCCCCCTGAATGTAGTTAATCATGGGTCCGTTCCCTGAATGTAGGTAATCATGGGTCCGCTCCTTGAATGTAGGTTATTATGGGCCTGCTACCTGAATGTAGGGGATCATGGGCCCACCCCCTGAATGTAGGGAATCATGGGTCCGCCCCCTGAATGTAGGGAATCATGGGTTTGCCCCCTGAATGTAGGTAATCATGGGTCCGCCCCCTGAATGTAGAGAATCATGGGTCCGCCCCCTGAATGTAGGTAATCATGGGTCCGCCCCCTGAATGTAAGTAATCATGGGTCCGCCCCCTGAATGTAGGTAATCATGAGTCCGCCCCCTGAATGTAGGTAATCATGGGTCCGCCCCCTGAATGTAAGTAATCATGGTCCGCCCCCTGAATGTAGGGGATCATGGGTCCGACCCCTGAATGTAGGTAATCATGGGTCCGCCCCCTGAATGTAGGTAATCATGGATCCGCCCCCTGAATTTAGGGAATCATGGATCCGCCCCCTGAATGTAGGTAATCATGGGTCCGCCCCCTGAATGTAGGGAATCATGGGTTTGCCCCCTGAATGTAGGGAATCATGGGTTTGCCCCCTGAATGTAGGTAATCATGGATCCGCCCCCTGAATTTAGGGAATCATGGATCCGCCCCCTGAATTAGGTAATCATGGGTCCGCCCCCTGAATGTAGGGAATCATGGGTTTGCCCCCTGAATGTAGGGAATCATGGGCCCTCTCCCTGAATGTAGAGAATCATGGGCCCTCTCCCTGAATGTAGGGGATCATGGGCCCACTCCCTAAATGTAGGGAATCATGGGCCCTCTCCCTGAATGTAGGGGATCATGGGCCCACTCCCTGAATGTAGGGGATCATGGGTCCCCACTCTGAATGTAAGGAATCATGGGCCCTCTCCCTGAATGTAGGGAATCATGGGCCCCCTCTCTGAATGTAGGGGATCATGGGCCCCCTCTCTGAATGTAGGGGATCATGGGCCCCCTCTCTGAATGTAGGGGATCATGGACCCACTCTCTGAATGTAGGGGATCATGGGCCCACTCTCTGAATGTAAGGGATCATGGGCCCACTCTCTGAATGTAGGGGATCATGGGCCCACTCTCTGAATGTAGGGCATCATGGGTCCGCCCCCTGAATGTAGGGAATCATGGGACCGCCCCCTGAATGTAGGGAATCATGGGACCGCCCCCTGAATGTAGGGAATCATGGGTCCCCCCCTGAATGTAGATAATCATGGGTCCCGCCCCCTGAATGTAGGGGATCATGGGCCCACTCTCTGAATGTAGGGGATAATGGGCCCACTCCCTGAATGTAGGGGATCATGGGCCCACCCTCTGAATGTAGGGCATCATGGGTCCGCCCCCTGAATGTAGGGAATCATGGGACCGCCCCCTGAATGTAGGGAATCATGGGACCGCCCCCTGAATGTAGGGAATCATGGGACCGCCCCCTGAATGTAGGGAATCATGGGACCGCCCCCTAAATGTAGGTAATCATGGGTCCGCCCCCTGAATGTAGATAATCATGGGTCCGCCCCCTGAATGTAGGGACTCATGGGTCCGCCCCCTAAATTTATGTAATAATGGGTCCACCCCTTAAATGTAGGGGCTCATGGGTCCACTCCCTGAATGTAGGGCGTCATGGGCCCACTCCCTGGATGTAGAGCAGCCTTTTTCAGCCAGTCTTCTCGGGTGCCTTGGCAAAATGGCTAGAAACTGCCCAAAAGTTGTATACAAGTCAGCAAGTGGATCAAGCCTGCCTATTATTTACATAAAGTCAAAGGTTTTCATTTTGCACCATTACAACTTTCTAGCTGCCAGTGTCCTAACAAACAATGACCTCATCAGTTGATAAGGAGGATGTGGGGCACCTGCACAGCACCCTTGTCTGCCCCTCTCCTGCCCCTCTTCATCAGCACTGGGGTTAGCTGGGAGAGAGAAACATTGAGATACTAGTCAGTACCAGTGTTTAAAGGTGTTTGCTTTGGGAGAACAAATGGCCACTAATATTGGGTGTTAAAAACATATGGATGTTGCTGCATTATGTAAAACTAATAATTTCATCTTTTTAAATTTTAGGGGGTGCCCTTGAGATTTTGCGGAATTGTAAAGGGTGCCTTGACTGAAAAAAAGGTTGAGAAATATTGATGTAGGGCATCATGGGCCCACTCCCTGAATGTAGGGGATCATGGGCCCCCTCTCTGAATGTAGGGGATCATGGGCCCTGTCCCTGAATGTAGGGGATCATGGGTCCCCACTCTGAATGTAAGGAATCATTGGCCCCCTCTCTGAATGTAGGGAATCATGGGCCCTCTCCCTGAATGTAGGGAATCATGGGCCCATTCCCTGAATGTAGGGAATCATGGGCCCCCTCTCTTAATGTAGGGGATCATGGGCCCCCTCTCTGAATGTAGGGGATCATGGGCCCACTCTCTGAATGTAGGGGATCATGGGCCCACTCTCTGAATGTAGGGGATCATGGGCCCACTCCCTGAATGTAGGGGATCATGGGCCCACTCTCTGAATGTAGGGGATCATGGGCCCACTCTCTGAATGTAGGGGATCATGGGCCCACTCTCTGAATGTAGGGGATAATGGGCCCACTCCCTGAATGTAGGGGATCATGGGCCCACTCTCTGAATGTAGGGCATCATGGGTCCGCCCCCTGAATGTAGGGAATCATGGGACCGCCCCCTGAATGTAGGGAATCATGGGACCGCCCCCTGAATGTAGGGAATCATGGGAACGCCCCCTAAATGTAGGTAATCATGGGTCCGCCCCCTGAATGTAGATAATCATGGGTCCGCCCCCTGAATGTAGGGAATCATGGGTTTGCTCCCTGAATGTAGGTAATCATGGATCCACCCCCTGAATTTAGGGAATCATGGATCCGACCCCTGAATGTAGGTAATCATGGTCCGCTCCTTG
The DNA here is from genome assembly GCF_042186555.1 of Aquarana catesbeiana. Classification (NCBI taxonomy): domain Eukaryota; kingdom Metazoa; phylum Chordata; class Amphibia; order Anura; family Ranidae; genus Aquarana; species Aquarana catesbeiana. Next base: position 57,610,916 of record NC_133329.1, read on the forward strand.
AATGTAGGTAATTATGGGCCTGCTCCCTGAATGTAGGGGATCATGAGCCCGCCCCCTGAATGTAGGGAATCATGGGTCCGCCCCCTAAATTTAGGTAATCATGGGTCCGCCCCTTAAATGTAGGGGCTCATGGGTCCACTCCCTGAATGTAGGGCGTCATGGGCCCACTCCCTGGATGTAGAGCAGCCTTTTTAAACCAGTCTTCAGGGGTGCCTTGGCAAAATGGCTAGAAACTGCCCAAAAGTTGTATACAAGTCAGCAAGTGGATCAAGCCTGCCTATTATTTACATAAAGTCAAAGGTTTTCATTTTGCACCATTACAACTTTCTAGCTGCCAGTGTCCTAAAAAACAATGACCTCATCAGTTGATAAGGAGGATGTGGGGCACCTGCACAGCACCCTTGTCTGCCCCTCTCCTGCCCCTCTTCATCAGTACTGGGGTTAGCTGGGAGAGCGAAACATTGAGATACTAGTCAGTACCAGTGTTTAAAGGTGTTTGCTTTGGGAGAACAAATGGCCGCTAATATTGGGTGTTATAAACATATGGATGTTGCTGCGTTATGTAAAACTAAAAATTTCATTTTAAAAATTTTAGGGGGTGCCCTTGAGATTTTGCGGAATTGTAAAGGGTGCCTTGACTGAAAAAAAGGTTGAGAAATATTGATGTAGGGCATCATGGGCCCACTCCCTGAATGTAGGGGATCATGGGCCCACTCCCTGAATGTAGGGGATCATGGGCCCACTCCCTGAATGTAGGGAATCATGGGCCCTCTCCCTGAATGTAGGGGATCATGGGCCCTCTCCCTGAATGTAGGGAATCATGGGCCCACTCCCTGAATGTAGGGAATCATGGGCCCTCTCCCTGAATGTGGGGAATCATGGGCCCCCTCTCTGAATGTAGGGGATCATGGGCCCACTCTCTGAATGTAGGGGATCATGGGCCCACTCTCTGAATGTAGGGGATCATGGGCCCACTCTCTGAATGTAGGGGATCATGGGCCCACTCTCTGAATGTAGGGAATCATGGGCCCTCTCCCTGAATGTAGGGGATCATGGGCCCTCTCCCTGAATGTAGGGAATCATGGGCCCACTCCCTGAATGTAGGGAATCATGGGCCCTCTCCCTGAATGTGGGGAATCATGGGCCCCCTCTCTGAATGTAGGGGATCATGGGCCCACTCTCTGAATGTAGGGGATCATGGGCCCACTCTCTGAATGTAGGGGATCATGGGCCCACTCTCTGAATGTAGGGGATCATGGGCCCACTCTCTGAATGTAGGGGATAATGGGCCCACTCCCTGAATGTAGGGGATCATGGGCCCACTTTCTGAATGTAGGGGATCATGGGCCCACTCTCTGAATGTAGGGGATCATGGGCCCACTCTCTGAATGTAGGGCATCATGGGTCCGCCCCCTGAATGTAGGGAATCATGGGACTGCCCCCTGAATGTAGGGAATCATGGGGCCGCCCCCTAAATGCAGGTAATCATGGGTCCGCCCCCTGAATGTAGATAATCATGGGTCCCCCCCTGAATGTAGGGAATCATGGGTTTGCCCCCTGAATGTAGGTAATCATGGTCCGCTCCTTGAATGTAGGTAATCATGGTCCGCTCCTTGAATGTAGGTAATCATAGTCCGCTCCTTGAATGTAGGTAATCATGGATCCGCCCCCTGAATGTAGGTAATCATGGTCCGCTCCTTGAAAGTAGGTAATTATGGGCCTGCTCCCTGAATGTAGGGGATCATGGGCCCGCCCTCTGAATGTAGGTTATCATGAGCCCGCTCCCTGAATGTAGGGAATCATGGGTCCGCCCCATAAATTTAGGTAATCATGGGTCCGCCCCTTAAATGTAGGGGCTCATGGGTCCACTCTCTGAATGTAGGGCGTCATGGGCCCACTCCCTGGATGTAGAGCAGCCTTTTTAAACCAGTCTTCAGGGGTGCCTTGGCAAAATGGCTAGAAACTGCCCAAAAGTTGTATACAAGTCAGCAAGTGGATCAAGCCTGCCTATTATTTACATAAAGTCAAAGGTTTTCATTTTGCACCATTACAACTTTCTAGCTGCCAGTGTCCTAAAAAACAATGACCTCATCAGTTGATAAGGAGGATGTGGGGCACCTGCACAGCACCCTTGTCTGCCCCTCTCCTGCCCCTCTTCATCAGTACTGGGGTTAGCTGGGAGAGCGAAACATTGAGATACTAGTCAGTACCAGTGTTTAAAGGTGTTTGCTTTGGGAGAACAAATGGCCGCTAATATTGGGTGTTATAAACATATGGATGTTGCTGCGTTATGTAAAACTAAAAATTTCATTTTTAAAAATTTTAGGGGGTGCCCTTGAGATTTTGCGGAATTGTAAAGGGTGCCTTGACTGAAAAAAAGGTTGAGAAATATTGATGTAGGGCATCATGGGCCCACTCCCTGAATGTAGGGGATCATGGGCCCACTCCCTGAATGTAGGGGATCATGGGCCCTCTCCCTGAATGTACGGGATCATGGGCCCTCTCCCTGAATGTAGGGAATCATGGGCCCACTCCCTGAATGTGGGGAATCATGGGCCCTCTCCCTGAATGTGGGGAATCATGGGCCCCCTCTCTGAATGTAGGGGATCATGGGCCCACTCTCTGAATGTAGGGGATCATGGGCCCACTCTCTGAATGTAGGGGATCATGGGCCCACTCTCTGAATGTAGGGGATCATGGGCCCACTCTCTGAATGTAGGGAATCATGGGCCCTCTCCCTGAATGTAGGGGATCATGGGCCCTCTCCCTGAATGTAGGGAATCATGTGCCCACTCCCTGAATGTAGGGAATCATGGGCCCTCTCCCTGAATGTGGGGAATCATGGGCCCCCTCTCTGAATGTAGGGGATCATGGGCCCACTCTCTGAATGTAGGGGATCATGGGCCCACTCTCTGAATGTAGGGGATCATGGGCCCACTCTCTGAATTTAGGGGATAATGGGCCCACTCCCTGAATGTAGGGGATCATGGGCCCACTCTCTGAATGTAGGGGATCATGGGCCCACTCTCTGAATGTAGGGGATCATGGCCCCACTCTCTGAATGTAGGGCATCATGGGTCCGCCCCCTGAATGTAGGGAATCATGGGACTGCCCCCTGAATGTAGGGAATCATGGGGCCGCCCCCTAAATGCAGGTAATCATGGGTCCGCCCCCTGAATGTAGATAATCATGGGTCCCCCCCTGAATGTAGGGAATCATGGGTTTGCCCCCTGAATGTAGGTAATCATGGTCCGCTCCTTGAATGTAGGTAATCATGGTCCGCTCCTTGAATGTAGGTAATCATGGTCTGCTCCTTGAATGTAGGTAATCATGGATCTGCCCCCTGAATGTAGGTAATCATGGTCCGCTCCTTGAAAGTAGGTAATTATGGGCCTGCTCCCTGAATGTAGGGGATCATGGGCCCGCCCTCTGAATGTAGGTTATCATGAGCCCGCTCCCTGAATGTAGGGAATCATGGGTCCGCCCCATAAATTTAGGTAATCATGGGTCCGCCCCTTAAATGTAGGGGCTCATGGGTCCACTCTCTGAATGTAGGGCGTCATGGGCCCACTCCCTGGATGTAGAGCAGACTTTTTAAACCAGTCTTCAGGGGTGCCTTGGCAAAATGGCTAGAAACTGCCCAAAAGTTGTGTACAAGTCAGCAAGTGGATCAAGCCTGCCTATTATTCACATAAAGTCACATTTTTTCATTTTGCACCATTACAACTTTCTAGCTGCCAGTGTCCTAACAAACAATGACCTCATCAGTTGATAAGGAGGATGTGGGGCACCTGCACAGCACCCTTGTCTGCCCCTCTCCTGCCCCTCTTCATCAGCACTGGGGTTAGCTGGGAGACAGAAACATTGAGATACTAGTCAGTACCAATGTTCAAAGGTGTTTGCTTTGAGAGAATAAATGGCCGCTAATATTGGGTGTTATAAACATATGGATGTTGCTGCGTTATGTAAAACTAAAAATTTCATTTTTAAATCTTAGGGGGTGCCCTTGAGATTTTGCGGAAATGGTACCTTGACTGAAAAAAGAGTTGAGAAATATTGATTTAGGGCAATATGGGCCCACTCCCTGAATGTAGTGCATCATGGGCCCACTCCCTGAATGTAGGGAATCATGGGCCCTCTCCTTGAATGTAGGGAATCATGGGCCCACTCTTGGAATGTAGGGGATCATGGGCCCACTCCCTAAATGTAGGGGATCATGGGCCCCCTCTCTGAATGTAGGGAATCATGGGCCCACTCTCTGAATGTAGGGGATCATGGGCCCACTCTCTGAATGTAGGGGATTATGGGCCCACTCTGAATGTAGGGGATCATGGGCCCACTCTCTGAATGTAGGGGATCATGGGCCCACAACCTGAATGTAGGGGATCATGGGCCCACTCTCTGAATGTAGGGGATCATGGGCCCCCTCTCTGAATGTAGGGGATCATGGACCCACTCTCTGAATGTAGGGGATCATGGGCCCCCTCTCTGAATGTAGGGGATCATGGACCCACTCTCTGAATGTAGGGGATCATGGGCCCCCTCTCTGAATGTAGGGGATCATGGGCCCACTCTCTGAATGTAGGGAATCATGGGCCCTCTCCCTGAATGTAGGGAATCATGGGCCCTCCCCCTGAATGTAGGGAATCATGGGCCCTGTCCCTGAATGTAGGAAATCATGGGCCCTCTCCCTGAATGTAGGGAATCATGGGCCCTCTCCCTGAATGTAGGGAATAATGGGCCCTCTCCCTGAATGTAGGGGATCATGGGCCCCCTCTCTGAATGTAGGGGATCATGGGCCCCCTCTCTGAATGTAGGGGATCATGGGCCCCCTCTCTGAATGTAGGGGATCATGGGCCCACTCTCTGAATGTAGGGGATCATGGGTCCACTCTCTGAATGTAGGGGATCATGGACCCACTCTCTGAATGTAGGGGATCATGGGCCCACAACCTGAATGTAGCGGATCATGGTCCCACTCTCTGAATGTAGGGGATCATGGGCCCCCTCTCTGAATGTAGGGGATCATGGCCCCCCTCTCTGAATGTAGGGGATCATGGGCCCCCTCTCTGAATGTAGGGGATCATGGGCCCACTCTCTGAATGTAGGGGATCATGGGCCCACTCCCTGAATGTAGGGGATCATGGACCCACTCCCTGAATGTAGGGGATCATGGACCCACTCTCTGAATGTAGGGGATCATGGACCCACTCTCTGAATGTAGGGGATCATGGGCCCCCTCTCTGAATGTAGGGGATCATGGGCCCCCTCTCTGAATGTAGGGGATCATGGGCCCCCTCTCTGAATGTAGGGGATCATGGGCCCCCTCTCTGAATGTAGGGGATCATGGGCCCACTCTCTGAATGTAGGGGATCATGGGTCCACCCCCTGAATGTAGGGGATCATGTGCCCACTCTCTGAATGTAGGGGATTATAGGCCCACTCTGAATGTAGGGGATCATGGGCCCACTCTCTGAATGTAGGGGATCATGGGCCCACATCCTGAATGTAGGGGATCATGGGCCCACTCTATGAATGTAGGGGATCATGGACCCCCTCTCTGAATGTAGGGGATCATGGACCCACTCTCTGAATGTAGGGGATCATGGGCCCCCTCTCTGAATGTAGGGGATCATGGGCCCACTCTCTGAATGTAGGGAATCATGGCCCCTCTCCCTGAATGTAGGGAATCATGGGCCCTCTCCCTGAATGTGGGGAATCATGAGCCCTCTCCCTGAATGTAGGGAATCATGGGCCCTCTCCCTGAATGTAGGGGATCATGGGCCCACTCTCTGAATGTAGGGGATCATGGGCCCACTCTCTGAATGTAGGGGATCATGGACCCACTCTCTGAACGTAGGGGATCATGGGCCCCCTCTCTGAATGCAGGGGATCATGGGCCCACTCTCTGAATGTAGGGGATCATGGACCCACTCTCTGAACGTAGGGGATCATGGGCCCCCTCTCTGAACGTAGGGGATCATGGGCCCCCTCTCTGAATGTAGGGGATCATGGGCCCCCTCTCAGAATGTAGGGGATCATGGGCCCACTCTCTGAACGTAGGGGATCATGGGCCCACTCTCTGAATGTAGGGGATCATGGGCCCACTCACTGAATGTAGGGGATCATGGGCCCACTCCCTGAATGTAGGGGATCATGTGCCCCCTCTCTGAATGTAGGGGATCATGGGCCCACTCTCTGAATGTAGAGGGATCATGGGCCCCCTCTCTGAATGTAGAGGGATCATGGGCCCCCTCTCTGAATGTAGGGGATCATGTGCCCTCTCTTTGAATGTAGGGGATCATGGGCCCACTCTCTGAATGTAGAGGGATCATGGGCCCCCTCTCTGAATGTAGAGGGATCATGGGCCCCCTCTCTGAATGTAGGGGATCATGTGCCCTCTCTTTGAATGTAGGGGATCATGTGCCCACTCCCTGAATGTAGGGGATCATGTGCCCACTCTCTGAATGTAGGGGATCATGGACCCACTCTCTGAATGTAGGGGATCATGGGCCCCCTCTCTGAATGTAGGGGATCATGGGCCCCCTCTCTGAATGTAGGGGATCATGGGCCCCCTCTCTGAATGTAGGGCATCATGGGCCCCCTCTCTGAATGTAGGGGATCATGGGCCTACTCTCTGAATGTAGGGGTCATGGGTCCACCCCCTGAATGTAGGGGATCATGTGCCCACTCTCTGAATGTAGGGGATTATGTGCCCACTCTGAATCTAGGGGATCATGGGCCCACTCTCTGAATGTAGGGGATCATGGGCCCACAACCTGAATGTAGGGGATCATGGGCCCACTCTATGAATGTAGGGGATCATGGGCCCACTCTCTGAATGTAGGGGATCATGGACCCCCTCTCTGAATGTAGGGGATCATGGACCCACTCTCTGAATGTAGGGGATCATGGGCCCCCTCTCTGAATGTAGGGGATCATGGGCGCACTCTCTGAATGTAGGGAATCATGGGCCCTCTCCCTGAATGTAGGGAATCATTGGCCCTCTCCCTGAATGTAGGGAATCATGAGCCCTCTCCCTGAATGTAGGGAATAATGGGCCCTCTCCCTGAATGTAGGGGATCATGGGCCCACTCTCTGAATGTAGGGGATCATGGGCCCACTCTCTGAACGTAGGGGATCATGGACCCACTCTCTGAACGTAGGGGATCATGGGCCCCCTCTCTGAATGTAGGGGATCATGGGCCCACTCTCTGAATGTAGGGGATCATGGACCCACTCTCTGAATGTAGGGGATCATGGGCCCACTCACTGAATGTAGGGGATCATGGGCCCCCTCTCTGAATGTAGGGGATCATGGGCGCACTCTCTGAATGTAGGGGATCATGGGCCCACTCTCTGAACGTAGGGGATCATGGACCCACTCTCTGAACGTAGGGGATCATGGGCCCCCTCTCTGAATGTAGGGGATCATGGGCCCACTCTCTGAATGTAGGGGATCATGGACCCACTCTCTGAACGTAGGGGATCATGGGCCCCCTCTCTGAACGTAGGGGATCATGGGCCCCCTCTCTGAATGTAGGGGATCATGGGCCCCCTCTCAGAATGTAGGGGATCATGGGCCCACTCTCTGAACGTAGGGGATCATGGGCCCACTCTCTGAATGTAGGGGATCATGGGCCCACTCACTGAATGTAGGGGATCATGGGCCCACTCTCTGAATGTAGGGGATCATGTGCCCCCTCTCTGATTGTAGGGGATCATGTGCCCACTCTCTGAATGTAGGGGATCATTTGCCCACTCTCTGAATGCAGGGGATCATGTGCCCCCTCTCTGAATGTAGGGGATCATGTGCCCCCTCTCTGAATGTAGGGGATCATGTGCCCCCTCTCTGATTGTAGGGGATCATGGGCCCCCTCTCTGAATGTAGGGGATCATGGGCCCACTCTCTGAATGTAGGGAATCATGGGCCCTCTCCCTGAATGTAGGGAATAATGGGCCCTCTCCCTGAATGTAGGGGATCATGGGCCCACTCTCTGAATGTAGGGGATCATGGGCCCACTCTCTGAATGTAGGAGATCATGGACCCACTCTCTGAATGTAGGGGATCATGGGCCCACTCTCTGAATGTAGGGGATCATGGGCCCACAACCTGAATGTAGGGGATCATGGGCCCACTCTATGAATGTAGGGGATCATGGGCCCACTCTCTGAATGTAGGGGATCATGGACCCCCTCTCTGAATGTAGGGGATCATGGACCCACTCTCTGAATGTAGGGGATCATGGGCCCCCTCTCTGAATGTAGGGGATCATGGGCCCACTCTCTGAATGTAGGGAATCATGGGCCCTCCCCCTGAATGTAGGGAATCATGGGCCCTCTCCCTGAATGTAGGGAATCATGAGCCCTCTCCCTGAATGTAGGGAATAATGGGCCCTCTCCCTGAATGTAGGGGAGCATGGGCCCACTCTCTGAATGTAGGGGATCATGGGCCCACTCTCTGAATGTAGGGGATCATGGACCCACTCTCTGAACGTAAGGGATCATGGGCCCCCTCTCTGAATGTAGGGGATCATGGGCCCACTCTCTGAATGTAGGGGATCATGGACCCACTCTCTGAACGTAGGGGATCATGGGCCCCCTCTCTGGATGTAGGGGATCATGGGCCCCCTCTCTGAATGTAGGGGATCATGGGCCCCCTCTCAGAATGTAGGGGATCATGGGCCCACTCTCTGAACGTAGGGGATCATGGGCCCACTCTCTGAATGTAGGGGATCATGGGCCCATTCACTGAATGTAGGGGATCATGGGCCCACTCTCGGAATGTAGGGGATCATGGGCCCACTCCCTGAATGTAGGGGATCATGTGCTCCCTCTCTGAATGTAGGGGATCATGGGCCCACTCTCTGAATGTAGAGGGATCATGGGCCCCCTGTCTGAATGTAGAGGGATCATGGGCCCCCTCTCTGAATGTAGGGGATCATGTGCCCTCTCTTTGAATGTAGGGGATCATGGGCCCACTCTCTGAATGTAGAGGGATCATGGGCCCCCTCTCTGAATGTAGAGGGATCATGGGCCCCCTCTCTGAATGTAGGGGATCATGTGCCCTCTCTTTGAATGTAGGGGATCATGTGCCCACTCTCTGAATGTAGGGGATCATGGACCCACTCTCTGAATGTGGGGGATCATGGGCCCCCTCTCTGAATGTAGGGGATCATGGGCCCCCTCTCTGAATGTAGGGGATCATGGGCCCCCTCTCTGAATGTAGGGGATCATGGGCCCCCTCTCTAAATGTAGGGGATCATGGGCCCACTCTCTGAATGTAGGGGATCATGGGTCCACCCCCTGAATGTAGGGGATCATGTGCCCACTCTCTGAATGTAGGGGATTATGGGCCCACTCTGAATGTAGGGGATCATGGGCCCACTCTCTGAATGTAGGGGATCATGGGCCCACAACCTGAATGTAGGGGATCATGGGCCCACTCTATGAATGTAGGGGATCATGGGCCCACTCTCTGAATGTAGGGGATCATGGACCCCCTCTCTGAATGTAGGGGATCATGGACCCACTCTCTGAATGTAGGGGATCATGGGCCCCCTCTCAGAATGTAGGGGATCATGGGCCCACTCTCTGAATGTAGGGGATCATGGGCCCTCTCCCTGAATGTAGGGAATCATGAGCCCTCTCCCTGAATGTAGGGAATAATGGGCCCTCTCCCTGAATGTAGGGGATCATGGGCCCACTCTCTGAATGTAGGGGATCATGGGCCCACTCTCTGAACGTAGGGGATCATGGACCCACTCTCTGAACGTAGGGGATCATGGGCCCCCTCTCTGAATGTAGGGGATCATGGGCCCACTCTCTGAATGTAGGGGATCATGGACCCACTCTCTGAACGTAGGGGATCATGGGCCCCCTCTCTGAACGTAGGGGATCATGGGCCCCCTCTCTGAATGTAGGGGATCATGGGCCCCCTCTCTGAATGTAGGGGATCATGGGCCCACTCCCTGAATGTAGGGGATCATGTGCCCCCTCTCTGAATGTAGGGGATCATGGGCCCACTCTCTGAATGTAGAGGGATCATGGGCCCACTCTCTGAATGTAGAGGGATCATGGGCCCCCTCTCTGAATGTAGGGGATCATGTGCCCTCTCTTTGAATGTAGGGGATCATGGGCCCACTCTCTGAATGTAGAGGGATCATGGGCCCCCTCTCTGAATGTAGAGGGATCATGGGCCCCCTCTCTGAATGTAGGGGATCATGTGCCCTCTCTTTGAATGTAGGGGATCATGTGCCCACTCCCTGAATGTAGGGGATCATGTGCCCACTCTCTGAATGTAGGGGATCATGTGCCCCCTCTCCGATTGTAGGGGATCATGTGCCCACTCTCTGAATGTAGGGGATCATTTGCCCACTCTCTGAATGCAGGGGATCATGTGCCCCCTCTCTGAATGTAGGGGATCATGTGCCCCCTCTCTGATTGTAGGGGATCATGTGCCCACTCTCTGAATGTAGGGGATCATTTGCCCACTCTCTGAATGTGCGGGATCATTTGCCCACTCTCTGAATGTAGGGGATCATTTGCCCACTCTCTGAATGTAGGAGATCATGGGCCCAGTGCCCACTCTCTGAATGTAGGGGATCATGGGCCCCCTCTCAGAATGTAGGGGATCATGGGCCCACTCACTGAATGTAGGGGATCATGGGCCCACTCCCTGAATGTAGGGGATCATGTACCCCCTCTCTGAATGTAGGGGATCATGGGCCCACTCTCTGAATGTAGAGGGATCATGGGCCCCCTCTCTGAATGTAGAGGGATCATGGGCCCCCTCTCTGAATGTAGGGGATCATGTGCCCTCTCTTTGAATGTAGGGGATCATGGGCCCACTCTCTGAATGTAGAGGGATCATGGGCCCCCTCTCTGAATGTAGAGGGATCATGTGCCCACTCCCTGAATGTAGGGAATCATGGGCCCCCTCTCTGAATGTAGAGGGATCATGGGCCCCCTCTCTGAATGTAGGGGATCATGTGCCCTCTCTTTGAATGTAGGGGATCATGTGCCCACTCTCTGAATGTAGGGGATCATGGACCCACTCTCTGAATGTGGGGGATCATGGGCCCCCTCTCTGAATGTAGGGGATCATGGGCCCCCTCTCTGAATGTAGGGGATCATGGGCCCCCTCTCTGAATGTAGGGGATCATGGGCCCCCTCTCTAAATGTAGGGGATCATGGGCCCACTCTCTGAATGTAGGGGATCATGGGTCCACCCCCTGAATGTAGGGGATCATGTGCCCACTCTCTGAATGTAGGGGATTATGGGCCCACACTGAATGTAGGGGATCATGGGCCCACTCTCTGAATGTAGGGGATCATGGGCCCACAACCTGAATGTAGGGGATCATGGGCCCACTCTATGAATGTAGGGGATCATGGGCCCACTCTCTGAATGTAGGGGATCATGGACCCCCTCTCTGAATGTAGGGGATCATGGACCCACTCTCTGAATGTAGGGGATCATGGGCCCCCTCTCGGAATGTAGGGGATCATGGGCCCACTCTCTGAATGTAGGGGATCATGGGCCCTCTCCCTGAATGTAGGGAATCATGAGCCCTCTCCCTGAATGTAGGGAATAATGGGCCCTCTCCCTGAATGTAGGGGATCATGGGCCCACTCTCTGAATGTAGGGGATCATGGGCCCACTCTCTGAATGTAGGGGATCATGGACCCCCTCTCTGAATGTAGGGGATCATGGACCCACTCTCTGAATGTAGGGGATCATGGGCCCCCTCTCGGAATGTAGGGGATCATGGGCCCACTCTCTGAATGTAGGGGATCATGGGCCCTCTCCCTGAATGTAGGGAATCATGAGCCCTCTCCCTGAATGTAGGGAATAATGGGCCCTCTCCCTGAATGTAGGGGATCATGGGCCCACTCTCTGAATGTAGGGGATCATGGGCCCACTCTCTGAACGTAGGGGATCATGGACCCACTCTCTGAACGTAGGGGATCATGGGCCCCCTCTCTGAATGTAGGGGATCATGGGCCCACTCTCTGAATGTAGGGGATCATGGACCCACTCTCTGAACGTAGGGGATCATGGGCCCCCTCTCTGAACGTAGGGGATCATGGGCCCCCTCTCTGAATGTAGGGGATCATGGGCCCCCTCTCAGAATGTAGGGGATCATGGGCCCACTCACTGAATGTAGGGGATCATGGGCCCACTCCCTGAATGTAGGGGATCATGTGCCCCCTCTCTGAATGTAGGGGATCATGGGCCCACTCTCTGAATGTAGAGGGATCATGGGCCCCCTCTCTGAATGTAGAGGGATCATGGGCCCCCTCTCTGAATGTAGGGGATCATGTGCCCTCTCTTTGAATGTAGGGGATCATGGGCCCACTCTCTGAATGTAGAGGGATCATGGGCCCCCTCTCTGAATGTAGAGGGATCATGGGCCCCCTCTCTGAATGTAGGGGATCATGTGCCCTCTCTTTGAATGTAGGGGATCATGTGCCCACTCCCTGAATGTAGGGGATCATGTGCCCACTCTCTGAATGTAGGGGATCATGTGGCCCCTCTCCGATTGTAGGGGATCATGTGCCCCCTCTCTGAATGTAGGGGATCATGTGCCCCCTCTCTGAATGTAGGGGATCATGTGCCCCCTCTCTGAATGTAGGGGATCATGTGCCCCCTCTCTGAATGTAGGGGATCATGTGCCCCCTCTCTGATTGTAGGGGATCATGTGCCCACTCTCTGAATGTAGGGGATCATTTGCCCACTCTCTGAATGTGCGGGATCATTTGCCCACTCTCTGAATGTAGGGGATCATTTGCCCACTCTCTGAATGTAGGAGATCATGGGCCCAGTGCCCACTCTCTGAATGTAGGGGATCATGGGCCCCCTCTCAGAATGTAGGGGATCATGGGCCCACTCACTGAATGTAGGGGATCATGGGCCCACTCCCTGAATGTAGGGGATCATGTACCCCCTCTCTGAATGTAGGGGATCATGGGCCCACTCTCTGAATGTAGAGGGATCATGGGCCCCCTCTCTGAATGTAGAGGGATCATGGGCCCCCTCTCTGAATGTAGGGGATCATGTGCCCTCTCTTTGAATGTAGGGGATCATGGGCCCACTCTCTGAATGTAGAGGGATCATGGGCCCCCTCTCTGAATGTAGAGGGATCATGTGCCCACTCCCTGAATGTAGGGGATCATGTGCCCACTCTCTGAATGTAGGGGATCATGTGCCCCCTCTCTGATTGTAGGGGATCATGTGCCCACTCTCTGAATGTAGGGGATCATGTGCCCCCTCTCTGAATGTAGGGGATCATGTGCCCCCTCTCTGAATGTAGGGGATCATGTGCCCCCTCTCTGAATGTAGGGGATCATGTGCCCCCTCTCTGATTGTAGGGGATCATGTGCCCACTCTCTGAATATAGGGGATCATTTGCCCACTCTCTGAATGTAGGGGATCATTTGCCCACTCTCTGAATGTGCGGGATCATTTGCCCACTCTCTGAGTGTAAGGGATCATTTGCCCACTCTCTGAATGTAGGAGATCATGGGCCCAGTGCCCACTCTCTGAATGTAGGGAATCATGAGCCCTCTCCCTGAATGTAGGGAATCATGGGCCCTCTCCCTGAATGTAGGGGATCATGGGCCCCCTCTCTGAACATAGGGGATCATGGGCCCCCTCTCTGAATGTAGGGGATCGTGGGCCCACTCTCTGAACGTAGGGGATCATGGGCCCACTCTCTGAATGTAGGGGATCATGGGCCCACTCACTGAATGTAGGGGATCATGGGCCCACTCCCTGAATGTAGGGGATCATGTGCCCCCTCTCTGAATGTAGGGGATCATGGGCCCACTCTCTGAATGTAGAGGGATCATGGGCCCCCTCTCTGAATGTAGGGGATCATGTGCCCTCTCTTTGAATGTAGGGGATCATGTGCCCACTCCCTGAATGTAGGCGATCATGTGCCCACTCTCTGAATGTAGGGGATCATGGACCCACTCTCTGAATGTAGGGGATCATGGGCCCCCTCTCTGAATGTAGGGGATCATGGGCCCCTCTCTGAATGTAGGGGATCATGGGCCCCCTCTCTGAATGTAGGGGATCATGGGCCCCCTCTCTGAATGTAGGGGATCATGGGCCCACTCTCTGAATGTAGGGGATCATGGGTCCACCCCCTGTATGTAGGGGATCATGTGCCCACTCTCTGAATGTAGGGGATTATGGGCCCACTTTGAATGTAGGGGATCATGGGCCCACTCTCTGAATGTAGGGGATCATGGGCCCACTCTCTGAATGTAGGGGATCATGGGCCCACAACCTGAATGTAGGGGATCATGGGCCCACTCTATGAATGTAGGGGATCATGGGCCCACTCTCTGAATGTAGGGAATCATGGACCCCCTCTCTGAATGTAGGGGATCATGGACCCACTCTCTGAATGTAGGGGATCATGGGCCCCCTCTCTGAATGTAGGGGATCATGGGCCCACTCTCTGAATGTAGGGAATCATGGGCCCTCTCCCTGAATGTAGGGAATCATGGGCCCTCTCCCTGAATGTAGGGAATCATGAGCCCTCTCCCTGAATGTAGGGAATCATGGGCCCTCTCCCTGAATGTAGGGAATCATGAGCTCTCTCCCTGAATGTAGGGAATAATGGGCCCTCTCCCTGAATGTAGGGGATCATGGGCCCACTCTCTGAACGTAGGGGATCATGGACCCACTCTCTGAACGTAGGGGATCATGGGCCCCCTCTCTGAATGTATTGGATCATGGGCCCACTCATTGAATGTAGGGGATCATGGGCCCACTCTCTGAATGTAGGGGATCATGTGCCCCCTCTCTGAATGTAGGGGATCATGGGCCCACTCTCTAAATGTAGAGGGATCATGGGCCCCCTCTCTGAATGTAGAGGGATCATGGGTCCCCTCTCTGAATGTAGGGGATCATGTGCCCTCTCTTTGAATGTAGGGGATCATGTGCCCACTCTCTGAATGTAGGGGATCATGTGCCCACTCTCTGAATATAGGGGATCATTTGCCCACTCTCTGAATGTGCGGGATCATTTGCCCACTCTCTGAATGTAGGGGATCATTTGCCCACTCTCTGAATGTAGGAGATCATGGGCCCAGTGCCCACTCTCTGAATGTAGGGGATCATAGGCCCACTCCCTGAATTTACAGGGATCATGGGCCCAGCTCCTTTTAGAACAAAAACTCAGCTCTGTCTGCAAAACTTACCTTCCATCTAGAGCTGTCTCCTGTGATGCCTCTTTTTTGCCACAAGATGGCCTCGATGTTCCAAGCTGACGCCCAGGACTATATTGTGAATGTAGGGTTTCATAGGCCTGCCCCTGACAGGGCGTCACCACAGTATATTGGCGCAGGTAGCAGTGCTGAGGTCACCTAGCCTGAGCCTGGAGTTGCACTCTATTTCCCCATTATCACAAAAAGGACTGCAACATACACAAAAAAATAAAAAAACGCAGCGCACCACGAGTGTAGCGGTATAATATAGGTGCCTTCTGGTGTGCCGTGTGTGTTCCTTGGGATGCGTTCAAAATGAACATTGTGCGGCACAATGTATGCAGACCCCTGCATTAATGTGCTTTGTGATAACGCACAGTAAAACGCGTTTAAAACACAGATCATCGCCATTCACGTATGTGATCATGGCTTCAGAGTAATTTAGCACATATAAAAGCATATACTCCTATTGTAAATGGTGTGAATTCCCACCTACATGATGGGTTGCGGCACGCCGTCCTGGTCTGGACACGTTGATGTGCGTTATTGATCACAATGGCAGCGCATGCAAATACACACAGAGGGGCATGAACCCAATCTTATGATTTTCTACACATTCCAATCTGATTGTACAATCGCTCAATCCTTCCAACATTCTGATTGGATCTCAGGAAAATCAATATATTTACTGGCATTGTTTGTTTGTTTGTTTTTTTATATTTCAATGGATTTTTCTAGGTTTATTATTATTATTATTATACAGGATTCATATAGCGCCAACAGTTTACGTAGTGCTTTACAATATAAAAAGGAGACAATACAGTTATAATACAATAAAATACAGGAGGATTAAGAGGGCCCTGCTCAGAAGAGCTTACAATCTAATAGGGTGGGGCAGGTTTAATCTATTTTTTTTTTTTTTTTTTCAATTCGATCTTTAGCATGCAACAACAACAAAAAAAAAATATGAATTTGATTGTAGTTCAGAGCAAATAAAAAAAAAAAAAGTATTTAGGTCCTGAATACATTTAAATCTGAAGACTATTTTGCCTTTATTTGACTTCCCTAGCCCCCTCTTCCCAAACAACATGCTAAAAATATTTTTTTAAAAATCTTTTAAATTTTTACAACATACCTTTTTTTTTTTGTCCTATCGCTGGGTCTCTGTGCTTCTCTATGCAATCCAGGCAGATCATGGCTGGTGGGAGGGGCCGGCAGGGTGCTGTACATAGACTCGTAAAACATCACAGCACCCGGCCTCAGTACTCCTCTCAAGAGACCTCACCCCTGGTGCGAGCAGTGGGCTGGTTCTTGGGAGGAGTAAATATCATAAGGCCTTAATGAAGGAGTGAATATACAAGTGAAGTACAATTTTTTTGGTATAAAGTGTATCTATTTCCTAATTTCATATCGAGGGGGAAGTTTTGGCTTTTATTGAACTATTAGATATAATAAATAATTGTTTTAATGTAAAGAATCAGTCCACCCAGAGATGACGATTTAGATTTTGGTAGATTCTGAAGTCGACAGCCTGAGAAATGTTATTCAGCAGTTACCTGTAAAAACAAAAAATGTTCCATACTTTCTTTTCCAGGAGGCGGGTGATGACATTCCAGCTCCGGGCACCGCTGCCATCCGATGTGCCCCCCTCCTGCTGGGTGCTTTGGCTCCTCCGGATGACCACATCATCACTAAAGGGCACAGCAGCCAGTGGGAGGAACCATAGCGTCCAGCAGGTGGCACACTATCGGACAGTCAGCGGGGGGGTCACATAGCAGAGGGGTCCAGATCTGCCCAAGACATTTTACTTGTGCCCGCCAGATAGGTAGGTACAGGGAGCTGTGCCCATTATGAGGGGTTCCCACAAACCCTGTGCTGAGTTCCCAGGTCTGTACACCCGCTGTGCCCATTATAAGGGGTTCCCATCATCGCTGTGCTGAGTTCCCTGGTCTGTACACCTGTTGTGCCCATTATGAGGGGTTCCCACCATCCCTGTGCTGAGTTCCCACCATCCCTGTGCTGAGTTCCCACCATCCCTGTGCTGAGTTCCCGGGTCTGTACACCCGCTGTGCCCATTATGAGAGGTTCTCACCATCCCTGTGCTGAGTTCTTGGGTCTGTACACCTGATGTGCCCATTATGAGGGGTTCCCACCATCCCTGTGCTGAGTTCCCTGGTCTGTACACCTGTTGTGCCCATTATGAGGGGTTCCCACCATCCCTGTGCTGAGTTCCCACCATCCCTGTGCTGAGTTCCCACCATCCCTGTGCTGAGTTCCCGGGTCTGTACACCCGCTGTGCCCATTATGAGAGGTTCTCACCATCCCTGTGCTGAGTTCTTGGGTCTGTACACCTGATGTGCCCATTATGAGAGGTTCCCACCATCCCTGTGCTGAGTTCCTGGGTCTGTACACCTACTGTGCCCATTATGAGGGGTTCTCACCATCCCTGCTGGATTTTATATTGATGTTCCATTATGGAGAATGTGATGGGAGGAGCAGTGACACACAAAGGTGGGTGGGGACATCTCTGGACAGGAGCAGAGTCGGGAATTATAATGGGGAGATCTCATGAAAGGCACAGAACGTAACCAGAAGGGAGATCTATGGCACAGTTGGGATTAATCTTCATAACCCAACACTGCTGAACAAAACTCAGGCATGGTTGCCCCCCCCCCCTGGTCTTGCTGGGATTTGTAGTCCCTCGGCTGCCCATATCTGCTGCGTTCTATCTCTGTTCAGACCCCTCCTCCCTCCGCCATCCCTGTTGTCTTGTAGCCTCTCCCCTCCCCCTCCTTGCTCTCTGCATTGCAGGCTTGGCTGGTTGCTGGGAGGAGATCGCACACAATCAATATTCACAATATCGCAGATTATCGAACGGAGGGAGGCGATTGGCCAGACCCCCCCACACACACTGCAAGACGGGGAGCCTGGGGGGGCACTTTGGGGGAGGGAGAGAGGGATTGTGAGAAAGCAGCACAGCTGATACACACGGATACACAACTCAACCAACACAGGCAGATTGAATGGGAATTTTGCAATCACACCCGTGTGCAAAGGCTTCAATTGAAGCAGCCATTGATGCCACGTACTAGTACTAGGCAGTTAAGCAAAACTGACCTGGAACTAGTACGAAGAGGCGACGTGTGCGAGGAGCTGCTTCCATCAGGGCTGAATCACACAGGTGCTTCATAACAGATTTCCATTTAAAAAAAAAAAAAAAAAAAAAAAAAATATATATATATATATATATATATATAAGACATTTGTGTCTTTTATATATATATATATATATATATATATATATATATATATATATATATAAGACACAAATGAATGCAGCTCTGTATTCATTATTACATCATTAGCTGTCATTTTAAGATGCAAGCTGCGTAATTCTCTAAATCTGACCTGATATCAGTCCTCTGTCCTCTGTACAGAAGAACTCAGAAAGGGAGAGGGAGAATTAGCACAGGGAGCCAATCAGTTGTGCTAATAAGGAGCATGCTGATAGGTGGAGAGAGCAGAGTGACAGATAGGTGAGCTCATCAGTCTGCTGCTTCTCCTTTCACTCGCTGGGGGAGGGACAAGACCTGTACGTTTTACCAAACTATAGCAGAGAAGAAAAAAAATAGGTTCATTTTCTTGCTGTGCTGTGTGGCTGAGGTGTGTAAATCTGAGGACTGAAAAAATGAAGTTATGTGTAATAGAATGGAATGACAAAAAGTATTAAACACATGAAGAAAGGAAGGTGCAAAAATGCATGGAAAGCCAAGACAACCAGCTGAAATCGATCAGTAATTAGAAAGCAACCCTGCCCCTTGTCAGTGCAAATGAATATCAGCTGGTTCAGTCTAATGGCCTATAAAAAGGTGTCTCATTACCAAAGTGTCACACAAGAAACATCTCATGATGGGTAAAAGCAAAGAGCTCTCTCAAGACTTTCACAACCTGTCAGAAACCATGAAATCAGACCGAGACAGAAGTACAGTTAATCATTTTAATAATAAAATAATAAAAAATAAAATAATAAAAGTAAAAAGAACAAACGTAGTAAAAAAATAGCCAGAGTTCAGGAATTGGAACGGATAGTCAGACAAGCCAAACGTCAGGAAGCTGGAGATGAGCATAGTAAAACAGAGAGCGGGATCTGGAGCCAGAAGGGATGTCAGCCAAGCAAGTCTTTTAACAGGAATGCAGGAGAATGTCTCTGTGATGTCGACCAAGGCGAAGGCAGAGATCCTCTGGGCTGGACGGCTTAAGTAGGCAGGACTGACGAGCAGGATATCATCAACAGCTGATTAACTGTGGAGAAAGATGGGAGCTGGCAATTAGCCGACAGCTGAGCGGCCAGCTCAGAGAAGGAAGGGCTGAGCCCAGCCCTGACACAACCTTATTGTTGCAAAACATACCGATAGCATTGGTTACAGAAGGATTTCAAAACTTCTGAATGTTCCAGTGAGCACTGTCAGGGCCATTATCCGGAAGTGGAAATAACATAATTTCACCATAAGCTGTCCATGACCAGGTGCTCCTTGCAAGATTTCTGACAGAGGAGTGAAAACAATTTTCAGAAGAGTTGTCCAAAAGCTGAGGACCATTTGTGGAGAGCTTCAGAAAGACCTGGAATTAGAAGGTACAATTGTTTCATAGAAAACAATAATTAATGCAGTCACCCGCCATGGCCTGCATGCACGCTCACCACGCAAGACTCCAATAAAGAAGAAAAAGCATGCTGAAGCTTGTTTAAAGTTTGCTGCACAACATTTAGACAAGCCTGTGAAATACTGGGGAGAATATAGTCCGGTCAGAGGAGACCACAATGGAACTCTTTGGAGGCCATAATACACACCATGTTTGGAGGTCACATCACCCCAAAAACACCCCCATACCAACAGTGAGGTTTGGAGGTGGGAACATCATGGGCTGTTTTTTAGCATACGGTACTGGCAAACTTCATGTCATTAAAGGAAGGATGAATGGAAAAATGTACCAAGACATTTTTCATAAAAATCTGCTTCCATCTACCAGGAGGATGAAGATAAAACGAGGGTGGACATTCCAGCAAGACAATCATCCCAAACACAAAGCCAAGGAAACTCTTCAGTTGGTTTAAAAAAAAGAAAATAAAGTCACTAGAATGGCCCAGCCAATCACCTGACTTGAATCCAATAGAAAATCTATGGAAAGAACTAAAGATCAGAGTTCATAGAAGAGGCCCACGGAACCTTCAAGATATGAAGACCGTTTGTGTGGAAGAATGGGCCAAAATCACACCTGAGCAACGCATGGGACTAGTTTCTCCATACAGGAGGCGTCTTGAAAGCTGTCATTACCAACAAAGGATTTTGTCAGTGGCGGCTGGTGGTTTTTTGTTTGCTGTCTGCCGGTCCACTGGCACATACCCCATTGGCGGCGGGGATTGGTGGGCACATCGGGCAGGGGGACAGACTGCGGCGGGCACCTCCTCCAAGATCATGGCAGCTTCCGTTGTGCGTCTCCTCAGCCTCCTCCTAGGCATTCAATAGGTTTGCCTATTTCAGCCAATCGGGAAATCCAATAGGATCGCCTAACCTTTCAGCCAATCGGGAAACGGGTAACACAGACCCACGCTTTCTATTTAGCAAAGAGGCGGTTCAGTGTTAAAAAAGCAAATACCCATTTGCTTTTCTAACAGACCTGGGTGGGCTCTGACTGCAATGCTCTGCGCTCCGAGTCCACCCTATTTTGAAGCCTATTAGAGGCTATGGCTCTAATCAGGTGCTTCAAGCGCCCTAAAAGGGGCCGGAGGCCTGAATAGGGGGTGGCAGCGGTGGCCTAGTGCCCTTAATGGACGGGCCTCCCCTGAATTTTGTACCAAGCATTAAATACATTTCACTTAGTGTGTTCAATACTTTTTCCCGGTGTCATTTCATTTTATTACACAGAACTTCATTTCTGAACGGATTTGTTTTGGTGTCTTTGTATGTATGGATTGCATGGGTTGTTACCGACCTGTGGGGAAAATTTCATGTCAAAACCACCTTTTACCAATATATATGCCTAGAAAATTCTTAGCACATGGTAGTGGGGCGTTGACAAATGGGTGGCGTTCAAAATAAACATTGGTGCAACGCATGTTATGTGCACACTGGTTACAAGCGTCTAAAACTGACGCTCCTCTGAAAAGTCATCCATGTTTTCATCACACTACAGAGGAGATTGACAGGTGGTGAGCAGGACGATGTGATGCCTCCTCACCACCTGCCAAAAAAAAACGCGCCACAGCTGTGTGCATTGCATACGGTTGCTGCAGCGGCGCTTTTTGCGAACGCATTTAACCCTTTTTCGGCTGTTAGCGGGGGGTTAAAAGTGCCTCGCTAGCGGCTGAAAAGGGCCGCAAAAACTACGGTAAAGCGCCGCTAAAAATAGCGACGCTGTAACGCCGATGCCCCCAATGTCACAGTGTGAAAGTAGCCTAACAGTAGTGGCGATACCTCACATGTGTGGTGCGAACACCGTTTTTTTTTTTTTTTCACAAGAAAGGTGCGAACACCGTTTACATATGTGTGCGCAACTTACGTATGCATTCGCTCCTGCACTGTCCCTCTATTTATTTCTTTTTTATCACTTTCATTCCTATTACCAGGAATGAAAAAATCCCTTGTAATAGAAATAAGGGATGACCGGTTCTCTTTATGGAATGTTCTGGGGCTTTTAAGAACCCCAAATCTTTCCTCTACCTTTAAAAGCAAAAGATTAAAAAAATTATCTTTTTGTTTTTAAAACAAAAAATTTTTTAAAAAATGTTAACTTCCTCCCTAGACTGGAAGTGACATCATGACGTCTCTCCGGTCCTCTTAGATCATAGAGGTAGGGATAGACGATCAGCTCTCTGTGATCAGCCGCACCATCAGATCCTTTTCCGGGCTTGGTGTGCAATGCAAGGTGCTGTCCCTTTAAGATTTGGAAAGCACGGGGTCATTTCCTCTGAGAAGCAAATTTGTTGGGACTAGTCACTTTAGAATGGGAAATTGTAGGCAAGGGTCACTTTAAGATATGAGGTTGTTTCTACAGTTTGCTTTAAGAAAAGGAATGTGTAGGCATGGCAAGCCCGAGAAAACACCGGGCGTTCAGGGGGTGAACGATCACTCCCGCTGCTTCTAAAAGACATCCAGCGGCTAATCAGCCACTTAAATCACTTTTATGAGAAAGAGACCCCTCCCGCTGCTTCTAAAAGAGATCCAGTGGCTAATCAGCCACTCAAATAGCATTTTTGAGAAAGAGACCCCTCCCACTGCTTCTAAAAGAGATCAAGCGGCTAATCAGCCACTCAAATCGCTTTTATGAGAAAGAGACCCCTCCTGCTGCTTCTAAAAGCAACCCAGCGGCTAATCAGCCACTCAAATCGCTTTTATGAGAAAGACCACTCCCACTGCTTCTAAAAGAGATCCAGCGACTAATCAGCCACTCAAAAAGCATTTATGAGAAAGAGACACCTCCCACTGCTTCTAAAAGAGATCAAGTGGCTAATCAGCCACTCAAATCGCTTTTATGAGAAAGACCACTCCCGCTGCTTCTAAAAGAGATCAAGCGACTAATCAGCCACTTGGATTGCTTTTATGAGAAAGAGACCCTTCCCACTGCTTCTAAAAGTGATCCAGCGGCTAATCAGCCACTCAAATCACTTTTATGAGAGAGAACCCTCCCACTGCTTCTAAAATCCATCCAGCGGCTAATCAGCCACTCAAATCACTTTTATGAGAAAGAGACCCTTCCCACTGCTTCTAAAATCTATTCAGCAGCTAATCAGCCATTCTAATCGCTTTTATGAGAAAGAGACCCCTCCCACCGCTTCTAAAAGAGATCCAGCAGCTAATCAGCCACTCTGATCGCTTTTATGAGAAAGAGACCCCTCCCACTGCTTCTAAAAGAGATCCAGCGGCTAATCAGCCACTCAAATCGCTTTTATGAGAAAGAGACCCTTCCCACTGCTTCTAAAAATGATTAAGCGGCTAATCAGCCACTCGGATCACTTTTATGAGAAAGAGAATTGCTGGCTGAAAAAAAAAATATATATCAGGGTTATGGCTGATAGATTCAGTAAACCACTTGCAGACCTCAACGTATATAAGCGTATTGTGGTCATGAAGTGGTTAAAATTCTTGTCTTTGAGCACTTTGTAATTCAAGTCCCCCAGGAACTTTTGAATAATTTCACTGTCCGCATGCTTGTTCCAGAGACCTGAATCTAAAGGGATCAGCCAAGCAAACAAGCATTTTCTGAAGCTCAACAATGATATCCCATGTATTTGCATACAGAAATAAATATGTAGGATACAAGTCATTGACATATAAGTGAAGCCAGAGGATGGGCATGACAGCCAGGCAACTTGCGATGGAGATCAGCAATGGGTGGCCCCTGTGCATCTCTAATGACCGATAATGCTTTTTTTTTATTTTAGTAATACCCCACTCCGACCAGCAGATGGCGCCTTTGCTCAGCGTATGCGGATCCTATTGCTGATTAGATCAGAAAGGTATGGCTTAAGAATAAAATGGTGACATTTTTTAAAGGGCCGGAATTATAAAAAAAAATAAAAAATCCCGAAGCTGAAAAAAAAATCTAATTTACCGTTTTTGCCACCATGATTACGTTTTCACCAAAATCTACAGCTTCCTCTTTTTTTTTGTAATTGGCTCTCTGTCTCTGCACAGAGCTTGAAGCCAAGTTCCAGGCATTCCCCGCAAAGTCCTTGGTTTTAATGAACTGAGGGGGGAATGTCTCTCCCTTCTCTCCTCTGGACCTCACAAAAAAAATCTGCCATGATCAACCTGCATTGCATATTGAAGTACAGAGACTCAGTGATGACATCATCATATCAATGACATCATACAAAATTGGAAAGGTTTTATATAAAAATATCATATTGATGAGAGTGGGGGGGGGCAGATGAAACTTCAGCTTTAAAAATGGTTGCAGGAAAGAATCTGGGGATGGCGCGGATCGCCCGCGTGGCGCTCTGTGTGCAATCAGCCAGCGAATCTCTCGGGGGGGGAAAGTGATGGATGAGCGCAATTTCCAGTTTCATATTTGACGGTGAGGGATTTGCATAGCGGGACGTCAGCAATTTAATTTAATTAAGCTGTCAGCCGGGATGAGGATTTATGTGAACGGTGAAATTAGTGACGGCGGCGGAGGGGAAAGTGGATTAACAAATGAATTCCGCTAACATTCACCAACCGCAGAATAAAGAGAAGAATCCCATTACAAGAAATTGAAGCTCCAAAATCCAGACACCAACGTCGGCCCAACAGCCTGGAGGTGTAGGACTCTGTTCAGCCAGCCTTGTGATCCAGGAAGACCTGCCAGACCTCATGGTGGTTAAGTGAGATAGCTTGGTCACTGACCCACCCCCACAGGCTGCTGATTGGTCAGTGAAGGGCGCCATCGCAAGCTCTCAGCTTAAAGCAGACCTCCGCCCCGAAGACAGTGTGGCTCCATTCACACCAACAGTAACACAGGACATTACATTTAACATGGGTTCCTATGGAACACGTTCATATCAATGCTTTTTTTTGCACCTCTGTGTTTCTGGAAAGGGTCGGGGACTTTTATAAGGCTCCGTTCACACCTGGGCAATGTGAATCGCAGGCGGCTTTGCAGCAATTCTGCTCGCAATTCCAAATCGCTGGGACGTGTGTGCGATGCCATTACTTCTTAATAGGACCCCAATCGCACTGCGATTTTGCCCGCGAATGTTGCGGGATAAATCTCGCTGCAATTGCGGCAAATCACGACGTGCGACACCATCTGCTCCTTTACGAGCGACACGCGCTGTGTTTTGCCGCGCGCGATCTGTCACGACACAATCGCGGCATGATTGGGGTGCCATTAAGGAGTAATCTCATCACACACGTTCCGTGATTTTCCTGCGATTTGGAATCGCAAGCAGGATTGCAGCGATTCCGCCTGCGATTCAAAACGCCCAGGTGTGAACGGAGCCTGAACGCAAAACGGTGCTTTTTTTTGCTTTTTTGGTTCAATAGGCTTCAATGGAGAAGCTGCAGAAAAGCATGTAGTGCATTTTTACCTCGTTTTGTGGTTTTTAACTACCTCCCGCCCGCCATAGAGACAAATGACGACGGGAGGGATCCTCTCTTGTTTTGGGTGACACAGTGCATCCCTGATCTTGGTAAAGAGCCAATGACGCAGCTCTTTGCCTATGTGATCGGCTGTGCCCAATCACAGCTGATCGCATGTAAACACGGAAATGCCTTCATCGGCTCTCCTTGCCTCACACTGACAGCGTGTGAGGAGAGGAGAGCCAATTAGCGGCATCCCCTCACAGGGGAGAGTGTACAGGTAATCAGGGTACTGATCATCAGTGATGCCAATTTGTGCTAATCAGTAATGCCAGTCGGTGCTGCCTTTCAGTGCCACCTATCATTGCCATATATCAGTGCTCATCAATGCTGCATACCAGTGCTGCATATTACCGCCTCCTCATCAGTGTCACCTTATCAGTTCCCTTCAGTGCCACCTTATCAGTGCCCATCACTGCAGCCTATCAGTGCCAATCAGTGCCGCCTATCAGTGCCACCTATTATTGCCACAAATCAGTGCTCATCAATGCCACCTATCAGTGCTGCAAATTACTGCCTCCTCATCAGTGTCACCTTAGCAGTTCCTTTCAGTGCCGCCACATCAGTGCCCATTAGTGCAGCATATCAGTGCCCATCAGTGCCACCTATCAGTGCCCATTAGTGCAGCCTATTAGTGCCCATCAGTGCTGCCTATCATTGCCACATATTAGTGCTCATCAGTGCTGCATATCAGTGCTGCATATTACTGCTTCCTCATCAGTGCAGCCTATCAGTGTCCATCAGTGCCCATTACTGCCGCCTCATCAGTGCCCATTAGTGCAGCCTCATCAGTGCCCATTAGTGTCACTAATCAGTGCCCATCAGTGAAGGAGAAAAATTATTTATTTACAAAATTTTCTGACAAAAACTAAGGAAAACATTTTTTTTTTCAAATTTGTCAGACTTTTTTTTTGTTTTTTGAGCAATAAATAAAAAACCCAGTGGTGATTAAATAACACCAAAAGAAAGTTCTATTTGTGTGAAAAAAAGTTATAAAAATTTCATATGGGTACCATGTAGCATGACCGCGCAATTGTCATTCAAAGTGTGAGAGCAGTGAAAGCTGAAAATTGGCCTGGGCGGGAAGGAGGTGAGAGTGCCCGGTATTTAAGTGGTCAATCTGCCCAACATCAAATTTGTCCAAAAAAAAAAAAGCATAAAAAATGCAAAAAGCAAATCACTGCAAAAACGCAGCAAAACCGCAGTACAAACTGCAAAAAAGCACAGCAGAAAAGCTCAAAAGAAAACCGCACAGCTGTGAATGGATATATAATATATATATATAAATATATATATATATATAAAATATATATATTTTCCCCTCAATTTTCACCTAGGCAAAAATAACACAACAGAGACCATCTGCACACCTGCAGGTTTCCACGTATAAGCGCATGAGGACAGCGCAGTCAAGAAGGGCCCCTGATTTAGGGCAGCCACCTTTTCTTCAAGCCAAACCCAAACACTTTATCAGCACACAGCAATGTTTTTTTTTTGTAGTATACACTATAGAATTGTAAAAGACCCGGGACACCTCTGGATGCCACAAGGAGAGTAGTAATGCGGCACGTGGTGTGGAAGAGGCTTAAAGGAACATGGTTAAATGAAGCATTCTTGTACCTACCGTTACGTTCAGAGTGCAGGGTTCAGGAGTGCGTTACATTCATAGTACGGAATTTAGGAGTGCGTTACGTTCAGAGTGTGGGGTTCAGGAGTATGCTACGTTCAGAGTGCGGGTTCAGGAGTGCATTACATTCAGAGTATGGAATTCAGGAGTGAGTTATGTTCAGAGTGCGGGGTTCAGGAGTGCGTTACGTTCAGAGTGTGGGGTTCAAGAGTGCGTTGCGTTCAGAGTGTGGGGCTCAGGAGTGCGTTACGTTCAGAGTGCGGGGTTCAGGAGTACATTACGTTTCCAGGTGCAGGGTTCAGGAGTGCGTTACGTTCAGAATGTGGGGTTCAGGAGTACGCTACGTTCAGAGTGCGGGTTCAGGAGTACGCTACGTTCAGAGTGCGGGTTCAGGACTGCGTTCTATTCAGAGTACGGAATTCAGGAGTGCGTTACGTTCAGAGTGTGGGGTTCAGGAGTACGTTACGTTCAGAGTGCGGGTTTCAGGAGTGTGCTACTTTCAGAGTGCGGGGTTCAGGAGTGCGTTACTTTCAGAGTGTGGGGTTCAGGAGTGCGTTACTTTCAGAGTGTGGGGTTCCGGAGTACGTTACTTTCAGAGTGTGGGGTTCAGGAGTGCATTACGTTCAGAGTGTGGGGTTCAGGAGTGCGTTACGTTCAGAGTGTGGGGTTCAGGAGTGCGTTACTTTCAGAGTGTGGGGTTCAGGAGTATGTTACTTTCAGAGTGTGGGGTTCAGGAGTGCATTACGTTCAGAGTGTGGGGTTCAGGAGTGCGTTACTTTCAGAGTGTGGGGTTCAGGAGTGCGTTACTTTCAGAGTGTGGGGTTCAGGAGTACGTTACTTTCAGAGTGTGGGGTTCAGGAGTACATTACTTTCAGAGTGTGGGGTTCAGGAGTGCATAACGTTCAGAGTGTGGGGTTCAGGAGTGTGTTACGTTCAGAGTGTGGGGTTCAGGAGTACATTACTTTCAGAGTGTGGGGTTCAGGAGTGCATTACGTTCAGAGTGTGGGGTTCAGGAGTACATTACTTTCAGAGTGTGGGGTTCAGGAGTGCATTACGTTCAGAGTGTGGGGTTCAGGAGTGCGTTACGTTCAGAGTGTGGGGTTCAGGAGTGCGTTACGTTCAGAGTGCGGGGTTCAGGAGTGTGTTACGTTCAGAGTGTGGGGTTCAGGAGTACATTACGTTCAGAGTGCGGGTTTCAGGAGTGTGCTACTTTCAGAGTGCGGGTTTCAGGAGTGTGCTACTTACAGAGTGCGGGGTTCAGGAGTGCGTTACTTTCAGAGTGTGGGGTTCAGGAGTGCGTTACTTTCAGAGTGTGGGGTTCAGGAGTGCGTTACGTTCAGAGTGCGGGGTTCAGGAGTGTGTTACGTTCAGAGTGTGGGGTTCAGGGGTGCGTTACTTTCAGAGTGCGGGGTTCAGGAGTGCGTTACGTTCAGAGTGCAGGGTTCAGGAGTGCGTTATGTTCAGAGTGTGGGGTTCAGGAGTGCATTTCATTCAGAGTGCAGGGTTCAGGAGTGAGTTATGTTCAGAGTGCGGGGTTCAGGAGTGCGTTACGTTCAGAGTGTGGGGTTCAGGAGTGCGTTACGTTCAGAGTGCGGGGTTCAGTAATGTGTTACGTTCAGAGTGTGGGGTTCAGGAGTGCATTACGTTCAGAGTGTGGGGTTCAGAAGTGCATTACGTTCAGAGTGCAGGGTTCAGGCGTGCATTATGTTCAGAGTGCGGGGTTCAGGAGTGCGTTACGTTCAGAGTGTGTGGTTCAGGAGTGAGTTACGTTCAGAGTGCGGGGTTCAGGAGTGCGTTACTTTCAGAGTGCGGGGTTCAGGAGTGCGTTACGTTCAGAGTGCAGGGTTCAGGAGTGCGTTATGTTCAGAGTGTGGGGTTCAGGAGTGCGTTACGTTCAGAGTGCAGGGTTCAGGAGTGAGTTATGTTCAGAGTGCGGGGTTCAGGAGTGCGTTACGTTCAGAGTGCAGGGTTCAGGAGTGCGTTATGTTCAGAGTGTGGGGTTCAGGAGTGCATTACATTCAGAGTGCAGGGTTCAGGAGTGAGTTATGTTCAGAGTGCGGGGTTCAGGAGTGCGTTACGTTCAGAGTGCGGGGTTCAGGAGTGCGTTACGTTCAGAGTGCGGGGTTCAGTAATGTGCTACGTTCAGAGTGTGGGGTTCAGGAGTGCATTACGTTCAGAGTGTGGGGTTCAGAAGTGCGTTACGTTCAGAGTGCAGGGTTCAGGCATGCGTTAAGTTCAGAGTGCAGGGTTCAGGAGTGCATTATGTTCAGAGTGCGGGGTTCAGGAGTGCGTTACGTTCAGAGTGTGGGGTTCAGGAGTGAGTTACGTTCAGAGTGCGGGGTTCAGTAATGCGTTACTTTCAGAGTGCGGGGTTCAGGAGTGCGTTACTTTCAGAGTGCGGGGTTCAGGAGTGCGTTACGTTCAGAGTGCAGGGTTCAGGAGTGCGTTACTTTCAGAGTGCGAGGTTCAGGAGTGCGTTATGTTCAGAGTGCAGGGTTTAGGAGTGCGTTACGTTCAGAGTGCAGGGTTCAGGAGTGAGTTATGTTCAGAGTGCGGGGTTCAGGAGTGTATTACGTTCAGAGTGCGGGGTTCAGGAGTGTATTACGTTCAGAGTGCGGGGTTCAGGAGTGAGTTATGTTCAGAGTGCGGGGTTCAGGAGTGCGTTGCGTTCAGAGTGTGGGGTTCAGGAGTGTGTTATGTTCAGAGTGCAGGGTTTAGGAGTGCGTTATGTTCAGAGTGCGGGGTTCAGGAGTGCGTTATGTTCAGAGTGCGGGGTTCAGGAGTGCGTTATGTTCAGAGTGCAGGGTTCAGGAGTGTGTTATGTTCAGAATGCAGGGTTTAGGAGTGCGTTATGTTCAGAGTGCGGGGTTCAGGAGTGAGTTATGTTCAGAGTGCAGGGTTCAGGAGTATGTTATGTTCAGAGTGCAGGGTTTAGGAGTGCGTTATGTTCAGAGTGTGGGGTTCAGGAGTGCGTTATGTTCAGAGTGCAGGGTTCAGGAGTGTGTTACGTTTAGAGTGCGGGGTTCAGGAGTGTGTTACTTTCAGAGTATGGGTTTCAGGAGTGCATTACTTTCAGAGTGTGGGGTTCAGGAGTGCGTTATGTTCAGAGTGAGGGGTTCAGGAGTGCGTTACGTTCAGAGTGCGGGGTTCAGGAGTGCGTTACGTTTAGAGTGTGGGGTTCAGGAGTGCATTATGTTCAGAGTGCAGTGTTCAGGAGTGCTTTATGTTCACAGTGCGGGGTTCAGGAGTGCGTTATGTTCAGAGTGCGGGGTTCAGGAGTGTGTTACGTTCAGAGTGCAGGGTTCAGGAGTGTGTTACGTTCAGAGTGTGGGGTTCAGGAGTGCGTTATGTTCAGAGTGTGGGGTTCAGGAGTGCGTTATGTTCAGAGTGTGGGGTTCAGGAGTGCGTTATGTTCAGAGTGCAGGGTTCAGGAGTGCGTTATGTTCAGAGTGCAGGGTTCAGGAGTGTGTTATGTTCAGAGGGCAGGGTTCAGGAGTGCTTTATGTTCAGAGTGCGGGGTTCAGGAGTGCGTTATGTTCAGAGTGCGGGGTTCAGGAGTGTTACGTTCAGAGTGCGGGGTTCAGGAGTGTTATGTTCAGAGTGCGGGGTTCAGGAGTGTGTTACGTTCAGAGTGCGGGGTTCAGGAGTGCGTTACGTTCAGAGTGAGGGGTTCAGGAGTGCGTTATGTTCAGAGTGCGGGGTTCAGGAGTGTGTTACTTTCAGAGTGTGGGGTTCAGGAGTGCATTACTTTCAGAGTGTGGGGTTCAGGAGTGCGTTATGTTCAGAGTGAGGGGTTCAGGAGTGCGTTACGTTCAGAGTGCGGGGTTCAGGAGTGCGTTACGCTCAGAGTGTGGGGTTCAGGAGTGCGTTATGTTCAGAGTGCAGGGTTCAGGAGTGCTTTATGTTCAGAGTGTGGGGTTCAGGAGTGTTACATTCAGAGTGCGGGGTTCAGGAGTGTTACGTTCAGAGTGCGGGGTTCAGGAGTGTGTTACGTTCAGAGTGCGGGGTTCAGGAGTGCGTTATGTTCAGAGTGTGGGGTTCAGGAGTGCGTTATCTTCAGAGTGAGGGGTTCAGGAGTGCGTTACGTTCAGAGTGCGGGGTTCAGGAGTGCGTTACGTTTAGAGTGTGGGGTTCAGGAGTGCATTATGTTCAGAGTGCAGTGTTCAGGAGTGCTTTATGTTCACAGTGCGGGGTTCAGGAGTGCGTTATGTTCAGAGTGCGGGGTTCAGGAGTGTGTTACGTTCAGAGTGCAGGGTTCAGGAGTGTGTTACGTTCAGAGTGTGGGGTTCAGGAGTGCGTTATGTTCAGAGTGTGGGGTTCAGGAGTGCGTTATGTTCAGAGTGTGGGGTTCAGGAGTGCGTTATGTTCAGAGTGCAGGGTTCAGGAGTGCGTTATGTTCAGAGTGCAGGGTTCAGGAGTGTGTTATGTTCAGAGGGCAGGGTTCAGGAGTGCTTTATGTTCAGAGTGCGGGGTTCAGGAGTGCGTTATGTTCAGAGTGCGGGGTTCAGGAGTGTTACGTTCAGAGTGCGGGGTTCAGGAGTGTTATGTTCAGAGTGCGGGGTTCAGGAGTGTGTTACGTTCAGAGTGCGGGGTTCAGGAGTGCGTTACGTTCAGAGTGAGGGGTTCAGGAGTGCGTTATGTTCAGAGTGCGGGGTTCAGGAGTGTGTTACTTTCAGAGTGTGGGGTTCAGGAGTGCATTACTTTCAGAGTGTGGGGTTCAGGAGTGCGTTATGTTCAGAGTGAGGGGTTCAGGAGTGCGTTACGTTCAGAGTGCGGGGTTCAGGAGTGCGTTACGCTCAGAGTGTGGGGTTCAGGAGTGCGTTATGTTCAGAGTGCAGGGTTCAGGAGTGCTTTATGTTCAGAGTGTGGGG
Organism: Aquarana catesbeiana; assembly: GCF_042186555.1. Lineage (NCBI taxonomy): Eukaryota > Metazoa > Chordata > Amphibia > Anura > Ranidae > Aquarana > Aquarana catesbeiana. Next base: position 57,642,756 of record NC_133329.1, read on the forward strand.
TTCAGGAGTGTTACATTCAGAGTGCGGGGTTCAGGAGTGTTACGTTCAGAGTGCGGGGTTCAGGAGTGTGTTACGTTCAGAGTGCGGGGTTCAGGAGTGCGTTATGTTCAGAGTGTGGGGTTCAGGAGTGCGTTATCTTCAGAGTGTGGGGTTCAGGAGTGTGTTATGTTCAGAGTGCAGGGTTCAGGAGTGCGTTATGTTCAGAGTGTGGGGTTCAGGAGTGCGTTACTTTCAGAGTGCGGGGTTCAGGAGTGCGTTACGTTCAGAGTGCGGGAGTTCGGGAGATGCTGCGGGCGCGAGGCTGGAGTGTACATACCCCGCCCCACCCCCTGCTTCTCCTCCTCTGTAGATGCAGGGAGAGCAGGGAGGGTTGAGCGTGCCGTGGGGAAAGAAGAGAAGCTGCAGTTGCAACAAGCTAGGAAGTACACTGGGAGCCGGAGTTAGGGGTGAAGCTGGAGCGGCTTTTTTCCTCCCCCTATGCATGCATAACTGAGACCATCAGATTTACCTGCCGGTTGGGTCTGGAGGTATGCTGTGTGTCCGGGTTTCCGGTGGAGGCAAACCCGGGCATAAGCCTCAAAACCCGGACTGTCCGGGTCAATCCGGTACAGGTGGCAACCCCACCCAGATCCCTCTTCATGCGCGAGCACAGATGTGCCACAGGGCTCTGCCAGGTCTTGAAGGCACCTTGCATCAGGACTGAGGGCTCTGGAGAGGAGTACTGAGGCCGGGGTGCTGTGTTGTTTTCAGAAAGGTATGTACAGCACCCTGCCGGCCCCTCCCACCAGCCGTGATCTGCCTGCATTGCATAGAGATGACATCACCAGGTCTATAATCAGCTATATAATGAAAATAGATGGGTTTTAATTGAAAATGTCATTAGCATGAAGGCAAAATGTAAGCTCTTTGTTCCCGCCCCCCCACTGCTGAATTCACCATTGATGCAGAAATAAATAAATTATTTTGTGGTCGGTGAAGGGTTAACACATCTCATGTCAGCCAGGTGTCTCCAGACAGGAATTTGCATAAACAAAGCAGGCGGCACGTAGCCAGAGACCTGGCCTGGCTCAGATTTGCACCCCAGTTTGCATTAAAGGAAGCACAGAGCAGCCGTTGGTGACCTCTCCTTCTGAAGATGCTCATTGCCTGGCTGTCTTAATAGCGGAGTGACAGACCCAGAACACACATACAGACTGGGCCTTCTGGCTTCCCTCTGATTTGCACGCTTGTTTCGGGTCAGCGACCCAGTATTGAGGCTAATGAGTCAGCATGACAGCCAGGCAACTAGCATTGTCATGGGGACACACAAAAATGGCTGCCCCATTATTCCTTCCATGATAGGTTTACTGTAACCCACACCAACTAGATGACATTTAGTCAGTGAAAGCGATATGAATCATATATACAATTAACCTGCCACCATTCATAACCTTCCTGCCCAACCCAGCATCCCTTTAATAAAGGATCAGTTGATCACAACCACTGTGATTGGCCAACTCTCAACCATTAGTCCAGACCCCGATCACTGTGCTAAAAGCGCGGACTCAGCGCACTGCCGCCCATGGACGCTTATGCGATTGGTAAAGCCTGCCCTCTTTGCTGTCGTACATATGCATTATGTGGGCAGCAAGAGGTTAATACTATTTTTTTTTTTTTTTATCTCAGTGTCTCCTCCAGCTTCTTTCAGCCACTTCCTGTCTACTTGCACCCTTCTCCAGCATCACCTGCACATCATCGCTCTGGACCAGGTTCCCGACAGTGACAAAGGTGGACCACGCCCACCCAATGTGTGTCAGCATGTCTGCTTGTAGTCTCCACCAGAGGGCACATGTGATAAGGTGACAACACAGGAGCACAGGACAGTTGTCACCCTATTACAGGAAGTACCTTCATAGCCGCATCACCAGATTTAAAAGATTGGAAAGAACATTTGGAATGATATCAAAGTTTAACTCCAGGTCTGATCTAGACGTGTGCAGAACAGAAAAATGTGTTTCGCGACGATTTAGTTATTTCCATAAATTTGTTTATTTTGTTTTCGGAATTCATTTTGTTTATGCAAATTCATATCGATTAAAATTTTCCAAATTTGGTCGAATTGAGTTCAATTTGACTGAATTTGGAAAATTCGAATTCATTTACATAGTTACATAGTAGATGAGGTTGAAAAAAGACACAAGTCCATCAAGTCCAACCTATGTGTGTGATTATGTGTCAGTATTACATTGTATATCCCTGTATGTTGCGGTCATTCAGGTGATTATCTAATAGTTTCTTGAAGCTATCAATGCTCCCCGCTGAGACCTCCGCCTGTGGAAGGGAATTCCACATCCTTGCCGCTCTTACAGTAAAGAACCCTCTACATAGTTTAAGGTTAAACCTCTTTTCTTCTAATTGTAATGAGTGGCCACGAGTCTTATTAAACTCTCTTCTGCGAAAAAGTTTTATCCCTATTGTGGGGTCACCAGTATGGTATTTGTAAATTGAAATCATATCCCCTCTCAAGCGTCTCTTCTCCAGAGAGAATAAGTTCAGTGCTCGCAACCTTTCCTTATAACTAAGATCCTCCAGACCCTTTATTAGCTTTGTTGCCCTTCTTTGTACTCGCTCCATTTCCAGTACATCCTTCCTGAGGACTGGTGCCCAGAACTGGACAGCATACTCCAGGTGCGGCCGGACCAGAGTCTTGTAGAGCGGGAGAATTATCGTTTTATCTCTGCAGTTGATCCCCCTTTTAATGCCAATATTCTGTTTGCTTTATTAGCAGCAGCTTGGCATTGCATGCCATTGCTGAGCCTATCATCTACTAGGACCCCCAGGTCCTTTTCCATCCTAGATTCCCCCAGAGATTCTCCCCCCAGTGTATAGATTGCATTCATATTTTTGCCACCCAAATGCATTATTTTACATTTTTCTACATTGAACCTCATTTGCCATGTAGTCGCCCACCACATTCATTTGTTCAGATCTTTTTGCAAGGTTTCCACATCCTGCGGAGAAGTTATTGCCCTGCTTAGGTTAGTATCGTCTGCAAATACAGAGATTGAACTGTTTACCCCATCCTCCAGGTCGTTTATGAACAAATTAAATAGGATTGGTCCCAGCACAGAACCCTGGGGGACCCCACTACCCACCCCTGACCATTCCGAGTACTCCCCATTTATCACCACCCTCTGAACTCGCCCTTGTAGCCAGTTTTCAATCCATGTACTCACCCTATGGTCCATGCCAACGCACCTTATTTTGTACAGTAAACGTTTATGGGGAACTGTGTCAAATGCTTTTGCAAAATCCAGATACACCACGTCTACGGGCCTTCCTTTATCTAGATGGCAACTCACCTCCTCATAGAAGGTTAATAGATTGGTTTGGCAAGAACCATTCTTCATGAATCCATGCTGATTACTGCTAATGATATCATTCTTATTACTAAAATCTTGTATATAGTCCCTTATCATCCCCTCCAAGAGTTTACATACTATTGATGTTAGGCTAACTGGTCTGTAATTCCCAGGGATGTTTTTTGGGCCCTTTTTAAATATTGGTGCTACATTGGCTTTTCTCCAATCAGCTGGTACCATTCCAGTCAATAGACTGTCTGTAAAAATTAGGAACAACGGTCTGGCAATCACCTGACTGAGCTCCCTAAGTACCCTCGGATGCAAGCCATCTGGTCCCAGTGATTTATTAATGTTAAGTTAAGTTAATGTTAAGTGTAATTTGAATTACAATTCCATTTAATTTCTATTCAAATTTCAGAAGAAGGTTATATTCTTTCTATTTTATTATATTTTATTGTTTTTTCCTATTCTATTCTTTTCTTTCCAAATTCATTCTACTTGAAATTCAAATTTTAGAAGATGGTTATATTCTTTCTAATTGATTCTGTTCTTTTTTTTATCCTATTCTATTCCTTTATTTTCTATTCTATTCTGTTCTTTTATTTCTATTCTATTTTTTTCTGTTTTATTCCTTTCTATTCTATTATTTTCTATTCTATCCCTTCATTGCATTTTCTATTTTTTTCTATTCTTTTATTTTCTGTTCTGTTCTACTCTATTATATTTTATTCTTTTATATCTTTTTTTCCTATTCTTTTCTATTCAAATTCATTCTACTTGAAATTCAAATTTTAGAAGATGGTTATATTCTTTATATTTTATTCTGTTCTTTTTTTATCCTATTCTATTCCTTTATTTTCTATTCTATTCTGTTCTTTTATTTCTATTCTATTTTGTTCTGTTTTATTCCTTTCTATTCTATTATTTTCTATTCTATCCCTTCATTGTATTTTCTATTTTTTCTATTCTTTTATTTTCTGTTCTGTTCTACTCTATTATATTTTATTCTTTTATATCTTTTTTTCCTATTCTTTTCTATTCGAATTCATTCTACTTGAAATTCAAATTTTAGAAGATGGTTATATTCTTTCTATTTTATTCTGTTCTTTTTTTTATCCTATTCTATTCCTTTATTTTCTATTCTTTTCTTTTGTTTATATTCTATTTTGTTCTGTTTTATTCCTTTCTATCCTATTATTTTCTATTCTATCACTTTATTTTTTTTTCTATTTTTTCTATTCTTTTATTTTCTGTTCTACTCTATTAAATGTTATCCTTTTATTTTCTATTATATTCTTTTATCTCTTTTTCCGTTCTATTCCTTTTTTTTTTTTTTCTTTTTTTATTCTCTTCTGAAATTCAAATTCCATTCGAAAATGATTCGAATTGAATTAAAAAACGATTTGATAACAATTTGATTAGAAAACTATTCAAATTCAATTAGGAAACTATTTTAATTTCTTCCGAAATTTAGTTTTTCGCTATTTCGGATTCGTTTACATTCGTTACTATTGTCATTCGGAAATTGGGATACATCCGAATTTCCAAATAACAAAAATGTTGTCCAATTTTCGATTTGAAACGAAACGAACCGCACATGTCTAGCCTGATCCTAATTGCATATTTACTCTGGTGCAGTTTGGCACGATGTATGTATACATATTTCATACCTAAGGGACCGCTGGGGAAGTCAGCAATCACTGTAATAGTTAGCGCTACTACAGTGATTGCAACACTCTTCCAGGATCGTATGAACCACAGAGGGTCACTCACTCTGCACTGCCACCATTCATAGCACACCTTGTATTTTTTCAATGAAGCAAGGTCTTCTCTGATTGGATGAGGTGGAGAACGTCATATCACTCAAAAAAAAAAATGCAAGGTGTTCTGTAAATTGCCATTGTGAAGAACAAGCGCTCCCCCTGTGGTCAGTATGCAGAACTGCACCTGCTCAGCACAGGATCACAGTGATCACTGTAGTAGCACCAACTATTAGGCCTCATACACACAGGCGATTTAAAAAAAACGAGCTGTAAAGCTAGTACCGACGCCAGGAAAAAAACGACGTTAAAAACGTTTATCCGCGCTAGCTTTCAGCCGCGTTTCTCTGCCTCTATTCAAAATCAATTGTTCCCTATGGGAGCCCATTGATTTGAATAGAAGTTGCGCCAGAAGTCGGATCAAGATGATCAGACTGGCGGTGCGATTTGTGTGCTGAGGATTCTGAAGGGGAACCCACCAAAATGTAAAAAAAAAAATTTTGCGTGAGGTTCACCCCTCCAAGACGATACCAGACCCTTTGGTCTGGTATAAATCTTAAGGGGAACCCCCACCCCAAAAAAAATGGCATGGGCCCCCCACCCCCCCAAGATCCATACCAGACCCTTATTCAAGCACGTAGCCCGGCAGGTCAGGAAAGGGGGAGATGAGCGAGCGCCCCTCCTCCTGGACCATACCAGGCCACATGCCCTCAACATGGGGGGGGGTGTTCTTTGGGGCAGGGGGGCTCTGCGTCCCCCACCCCAAAATACCCTGTCCGCATGTTGATGAGGACAAGGGCCTTTTCCCGACAACCCTGGCCGCTGGTTTCGGGGTCTGCGGGCGGGGGGGCTTATCAGAATCTGGAAGCTCCCTTTAACAAGGGGGCCCCCAGATCTCAGGCCCCTCCACCCTATGGGGTACACCGAACCCCTACCCATTCACCTAAAAAAAAAAGTGTCAAAAATAAACACACTACACAGGTTTTTAAAGTATTTTATTAAGGCAGCTCCGCCTCTTCTCCCTCTTCTGGCAACGTCTTCTCCTTCTGCCGGTCCTTCTCCCCTCTCCGCTGTCTTCTTCCTCTGCCGGTCCTTCTCCTCTCTCCGCTGTCTTCTCCCTCTGCCGGTCCTTCTCCCCTCTCCGCTGTCTTCTTCCTCTGCCGGTCCTTCTCCTCTCTCCGCTGTCTTCTCCCTCTGCCGGTCCTTCTCCCCTCTCCCGGTCCTTCTCTCCTCTCCGCTGTCTTCTCCCTCTCCCGGTCCTTCTCCTCTCTCCGCTGTCTTCTTCCTCTGCCGGTCCTTCTCCCCTCTCCCGGTCCTTCTCTCCTCTCCGCAGTCTTCTTCCTCTGCCGGTCCTTCTCTCCTCTCCACTGTCTCCTCCCTCTGCCGGTCCTTCTCCCCTCTCCACTGTCCACTGTCTCCTCCCTCTGCCGGTCCTTCTCCCCTCTCCGCTGTCTTCTTCCTCTGCCAGTCCTTCTCCCCTCTCCGCTGTCTTCTTCCTTGGGCCAGTCCTTCTCCCCTCTCCGCTGTCTTCTCCCTCTACCGGTCCTTCTCCCCTCTCCGCTGTCTTCTTCCTCTGCCGGTCCCTTTCCCCTCTCCGCTGTCTTCTTCCTCTGCCGGTCCTTCTCCCCTCTCCGCTGTCTTCTCCCTCTACCGGTCCTTCTCCCCTCTCCGCTGTCTTCTTCCTCTGCCGGTCCTTCTCCCCTCTCCGCTGTCTTCTTCCTCGGCTGGTCCTTCTCCCCTCTCCGCTGTCTTCTCCCTCTGCCGGTCCTTCTCCCCTCTCCGCTGTCTTCTTCCTCGGCCGGTCCTTCTCCCCTCTCCGCTGTCTTCTTCCTCGGCCGGTCCTTCTCCCCTCTCCGCTGTCTTCTCCCTCTGCCGGTCTTTCTCCCCTCTCCGCTGTCTTCTTCCCTCTCCGCTATTTTCTTCTCCCTCTGCCAGTCCTTCTCCCCTCTTCACTGTCTTCTTCCCTCTCCGCTGTCTTCTTCCTCTGCTGGTCCTTCTCCCCTCTCCACTGTCTTTTTCATCTGCCGGTCCTTCTCCCCTCTCCGCTGTCTTCTTCCTCTGCCGGTCCTTCTCCCCCTGCTGGTCCTTCTCCCCTCTCCGCTGTCTTCTTCCTCTGCCGGTCCTTCTCCCCCTGCCGGTCCTTTTCCCCTCTCCGCTCTCTTCTTCCTCTGCCAGTCCTTCTCCCCTCTCCGCTGTCTTCTCCCCTCTTCGCTGTCTTCTTCCTCTACCGGTCCTTCTCCCCTCTTTGCTGTCTTCTTCCTCTGCCGGTCCTTCTCCCCTCTCCGCTGTCTTCTCCCCTCTCCGCTGTCTTCTTCCTCTGCCGGTCCTTCTCCCCTCTCCGCTGTCTTCTTCCTCTGCCGGTCCTTCTCCCCTCTCCGCTGTCTTCTTCCTCTGCCGGTCCTTCCCCCCTCTCCGCTGTCTTCTTCCTCTGCCGGTCATTCTCCCCTATCCGCTGTCTTCTTCCTCTGCCGGTCATTCTCCCCTCTCCGCTGTCTTCTCCCTCTGCCGGTCCTTCTCCCCTCTCCGCTGTCTTCTTCCTCTGTCGGTCATTCTCCCCTCTCCGCTGTCTTCTTCCTCTGCCGGTCATTCTCCCCTCTCCGCTGTCTTCTCCCTCTGCCGGTCCTTCTCCCCTCTCCGCTGTCTTCTTCCTCTGTCGGTCATTCTCCCCTCTCCGCTGTCTTCTCCCTCTGCCGGTCCTTCTCCCCTCTCCGCTGTCTTCTTCCTCTGCCGGTCATTCTCCCCTCTCCGCTGTCTTCTTCCTCTGCCGGTCATTCTCCCCTCTCCGCTGTCTTCTTCCTCTGCCGGTCATTCTCCCCTCTCTGCTGTCTTCTTCCTCTGCCGGTCATTCTCCCCTCTCCGCTGTCTTCTTCCTCTGCCGGTCATTCTCCCCTCTCCGCTGTCTTCTTCCTCTGCCGGTCCTTCTCCCCTCTCCGCTGTCTTCTCCCTCTGCCGGTCTTTCTCCTCTCTCCGCTGTCTTCTCGCTCTTTAGCTGGGTCTTCTCCCTCTGTTCTTCTTCCAATGTTGACTTGATGCGATCTCCCGGTGTAATGCTGGGTCTGCCTGTTTAGCTTCTAGGCTAGGAGCTTAAAAAATGCTAGTGTGCATGGAGCCTAGGCTCTTGACACGTTTGGTATCTGTTTACTCGGCTCAACCATTTTTTAATTTTATTTTCATAGAATAATCAAAAATTGGGTAATATATTACATTTGTTTGTATATTATTACTGAAAATTACATTTGATAATACATTTTTTTTTTTAAATTGGAACTGCCACTGTTTTCTTCTCCAGGGTCTCTGCTTTCGGAAAACATCATTTTGCAGGGTTTTAAACTAATCTTCCAACCTAAAATCATTTTCATTAACGGAGCAAAAAAAAAGGAATCAAGTCTCTAGCAGCAAACAGGGTAAAGCTTTTAGCGATCGGCGCAGTCATATCTCAGTGGGCTATTAGGGGTTATATTCAGGTGGGGCGCGGTGGTTTAGGAAGAATGAGACGTGGTTGTTGGCAGATGCTGGGGGTGTGGCCGGGCGTTGTCTGCCGACATTGTGATAAGATGACATCCTGTCTATACAAAAACTGGCCTGATTGGTTTGCAACAATAGCGATTGTGTGCAAAAAACAGGTTTTCGATCACTGAGGAAGTCATTTCTAATACAAAGATTGTGGAGTTTTCTGTGCAGATCTCAGAGCTGTAATGAACATAAAAATACAAATCATTAGGCAGGTACAGCAGCTCTATAATAGGCACAGCATATCTGTGTGTTTGACAATCGCCCCGGGAGGTTCGGCTTGAGCTGGTAGACAAAGGCAAGGTGATGATGTGCAGAAAGACCTCAATCCCCCAAAATATAATGGAACCCCTGCTTGCACGACCCATTGACATACCACTGGTACACCTTTAATTGGGCTTTAAAGTGATTGTACCCTCATCTTGTAAAACAACCCATTCGGTTCCTAATAGAAATGGAAGGAAAACATTTGTGTATAGATATTAGATCTAAAGAAAAAAATATAAATCATTAAATACCTGGATTTGTTTTTTTTTAACCACTCTAGCTCCAGAAGCTTTTACGCCCCATTCTGACCAGGCCATTTTTTGTGCTACAGCACAGCATTACTTTAACTGACGCTTGTTGTGCGACGCTGTACACAAATCACAAATAAAAGGTATGTCTTTTTTTCCCCCCCACAAATAGAGCTTTCTTTTGGTGGTATTTGATTACCTCTGCGGGTTTTATTTTTTGGGCTATTTAAAAAAAAAAAAAAAAAAAAAAAAAGAGAAACACAATTTTGAGGCCTCATGCACACTGGACGTTTGACGTTTTTACAGCAGCTGTTTTTGGCTGTGGATGTTTTTTTTCTACCGTCATTAAACTCTCCATCATGTTATCCTATGTGTCCGTGTGCTGTTATCAGCAGTTTCGGGCAGTGGTGTTTTTGAGCAGTAAAAAAAAAAAAAAAAAAACCCAAAACTAGTAGGTTCTGAGAGACGTTTTTCAGCTGTAAAAACGCTCTGACGCTGATTACCGCTCAAATGTCGCTCACTAGCGTTTAACGTTTTCGATCCATTAAAAAAATAAGTAAAATTCTTAAAAAAAAACGTTAAAGCAGAAAAACGCTATTGCAAAAACGTTGAAAAACTCACTGCAAAGCTACTGGCGTTTTTATCACGTTATTTTAACGTCCAGTGTGCATGAGGCCTGAAAGAAAAAAGAATTATATTCTGCTATGAAACATCCAAAGAAAAACAAAAACAAATTTCTTCAAAAAATTTAGGCCAATAAGTATTCTGCAACATATTTTTGGTAAAAAAAAAAAAATTCCCAATAAGTGTATATTGATTGGTTTGCACAAAAGTTATCGCGTCAACAAACTACGGGATAGATTTAGGGACTTTTTTTTTTACTAGTAATGGAGGCGATCAGCGATTTTAAGCAGAACTGCGACATTGTGGCAGACAAATCTGACACCAATACAGTGCTTAATAATAAAAAAAAAATAATGCACTGTAACTATAAATGACACTGGCAGGGAAGGGGTTACCATCAGGGGCAATGAAAGCATTAAGTGCTCCCTATGTGTGCTGGATCACGGCGATCTCCCATTCTGAGCCCCAGTATAGCCACCTCTGGGGTCGAGGGGTTTAGAAATCCCCTCGGCATTCAGTCTTCTACCCCGCTGACAGGATGGGCTACATGGGTTCTGATTGGTCGGTGCCACCCATGTGACAGGCCGGCCAATTAGAATGCTACTCAAACATCCCTCCTGATGGTGTACGTTTTCGGAAATTCAGCTGCGGTATTTTTAAGCCCCAGACCCATGAGGCGGCTATACCGGGGCTCAGAACGGGAGATCTGGGGAGGGGGTCCTCACTTTAGATTTTTCTGTAAAGGTGAACTTACCCTTTAAAGCAGTTAAGTGATCACAGCCACTTAGTTTTCAGCAGCATAAGAGCTGGGGGGGACAGACGCAGTACACTGATCTTCCCAGTGAAAAGTTGGCGGGGGGGGGTGGTTTGTGTCAGGACAAGTCTGATCAGCAGAGGAGAGCAGGTCGAGTTTTTAGCACAGTAAGGCTTAATGTACACGGGACGTTTTTACAACTTCTCCTGAATGATTTAACGTGACAGATAGTAACCCACATTTAAAACGTCCATTTTGCTGTGTTTACATGCCAAGTTTTAAAAAAAGAAAAATGTTATTATATAAATAAAATATATATATATATATATATATATATATATACACACACACACACACACACATTATAATTATATATATATATATATATATATATAGATACATACAATGGCGTCGCTTTGGGGATATAGCCCCAAATCTGGGGCCCATAGCCCCGAGTCTCTGCAGGGGTCCCTAAGGGAAGGGGAGGCTCTCTGGGGACCCTGATGTAAGTGGGGGGCTCTCTGGGGACCCTGATTTTAAGAGGGAGGCTCTCTGGGGACCCTGATTTTAAGAGGGAGGCTCTCTGGGGACCCTGATTTTAAGAGGGAGGCTCTCTGGGGATATACACACAGACACACGTATATTACTTATAAAAAAAAAAAGGCCTGTAAACTAAACACAAGTTACCACGTTTAGAAGCATTTGGTGCTCGAAATGCCTCTAAACTCAGCTTCTGAACCCTTTTTTTGCATTCCAAAAGAAGCCTCTGAACTCAACTGCCTAGAAACGCCCCCGTGTACATGTACTGATAAGATAACAGAGGAGAGTTCAGGGGCAGTTGAAAAAAAAAAAAAAGGCCCAACTGCTCCTAAAAGTGGAGTTCCACCCACTTTTACAACTCTTCAGCATCCTTCACTAAACTGTGCACTGTAAACAAATTGGATATTTTTAAATTTTTTTTTCTCAGCACCTACTGTATATCTGCTGTATTCATTTTTCACTTCCTCCTCCCTGGCCGCGGCCCATCGCATCATTTCCTGTTTGCAATGCCTACTGGGAAGGGGTGGCAACTTCCTCGGACACTGCCATTGCTATGGAAACCTGACCTGAAACCTATTACACTGCTTGTGCTGCACTGAGCATGTGCGAGATCTGCAAGGATGAGATCCAGGAAGAAATACAGTCTGGCTTCAGATGCCCACACTTAAGATGGCCACGGCCTGCTGTAAATTTATAAAATAAACTACTGCTATAAACTAACAAAACAGACCTTAGTTTACAGACTAACTTTACTAGAATACATTAAGAATACATTAAGCCCAGCTGAAACATCAGTGTACCCAAATATCTTTTTTTAATCATTCACATAGTGGCACCTATCGTTGGATGTTTCCTTACCCCCCCGGTGGCACCTCTGCTTCTGGTATCCATACCAGACCTTCTAGAGGGATATCTATCGTCACCTGCTCCATTTTTTTTTTTCTTAAGCCCACACTACTCAACCACTAAATGTGAGGCTTCCTGGTATCTTATTGGGTCTGGGAACCCGATCCCTCCTGTTCCTTTTGGAAGTGATAGGATAGTTCTACATACTCTTGCTGGTTTCCCAGCCCAAATAAACCTCAAAAACCTTGACCTAAGATCTTAGAAAACTTGGAGGAATCTTGATTGGCAGGGTCTGTATTAAATACAAGAGCCTTGGCATCACATTCATCTATGTTAGTCCTCCCAAACCAAGTAAAAATTTCTTTATCCCATCTCAGGGAATCAAGTTTAATCTGTCTCGCCATTTCACTTCCCAGTTCCCCACTGCGCATGCGTGAGTTGCACTGCGCATTCTAAGTGGTCCCCGCTATCTCCTGGGACCTGTGTGTTTACCAGGAGACAGCAGGGGGGGGGGTGCAGGAGGAGGTGAGACTCCCGTGGGAGTCTATTCCCAGAAGTGGATGCAGATACCTGTCTAATACAGGTATCTGCACCCCCCTGAAAAGGTGCCAATTGTGGCACCAGGGGGGGGGGGGGAAGGAATCAGATGAGCAGAAGTTCCACTTTTTGGTGGAACTCCGCTTTAAGCTCAAATATTTTTGTTCAAATTCTTTGATATTTTAGTCCAAGTAGCTTATATGGGATTCAGTCCATCTAAAAAGCGAATTGTGTAGTCATTTGATGTAATAGGGACACTCATTTCTAACCCCATTGCTTAAGATTTCCCATAGTTTACTTTAAAATTGGATATTTCCCCATATTCTCATAACTGACAATAGGGATGGGAGGGATATAACTGGGGAGGTTATATAAAAAATAAATAAATAAAAAAAAATAGGTCATCGGCATATGCTGCTAATTTCTGTTCTCTCTTTATTGATATCCCCTTAATATTCAGATTCGCCCACATTTTTTTTTTTTTTTTTTTAATGGAAAAAGTTCTATTGTCAGAATAAAAATGGGCGAGAGTGGGCATCCCTGTTGTGTGAACACACAACTTCAGGCTGCCATGTGCAACTGGGCATTAAATCAGATTCTCTTTATGTCAAACCCCAAAAATGTCAAGTATCAGTAGTGTTTTTATCTTGTAATGGAAGCTTTAGGGCTTGTTCGCACTAGGTGGTGCTGCCTTATGCTTGAGAATTGTGCAAAAAAAAAAAATTAAATTATAGTATGCTGAACCAAAAAACACATTGTACCATGCATTTTGGCACGAGCAAAAATACACTTGCATGGGAGTGCCATTAAGAATTGCATCCACACATCTGCAAGAAAATTGTTTTGCACACATTCCCCCTACCACACCTGATGTGAACTAGCTTTTCTACCCCTTCATCTTGCCATCATACATGGTTGAGCTGCCAGCCTGTAGAACACCTCAGCCCTGTGCTCCATCCCACATGGCCATTTGTTGTCTTGGCAGGGGGTGTGGAACCAGCATGTAGAATGCCCCAGTCCCTCAGCCCAGGGTTCCACCCCACATGGCCATTTGTTGTCTTGGCAGGGGAATGGGACCAGTATGTAGAACATCTCAGCCCTGTGCTCCACCCCACATGCCCATTTGTTGACTTGGCAGGGGTATAGGACCAGCATGTAGAATGACCCAGTCCCTCAGGCGTGTGCTCCACCCCACATGGCTATTTGTTAGCTTGGCAGGGGAATGGGACCAGCATGTAGAATGCTCCATTCCATGAGACTATTTGTTGGCTTGTTGAATGGCACCAGCATATGAAATGACTGGATGATCCCTCTGCCCTGCACTCCACCCCAGGTGATTACAGTAAAAGCTTGCAGGAAGGCAATCACATTTTAGAGTGCAGAGTGCATCTAAAAATGAAGCCATATTGACTTCCTTGACAGCAGTACATCTGCAGCTTCTAAGCTACCCTTCCCTGTATGGAGGGGGAATGACCTTTCAATGCAAACATGGCGCAAAAATATCTGGAACATATTGATCTATGGCACAGATTGTTGGACTGGCTGATGCATAGTCTTAATGGGTTTAATGCACCCCCTTACATTGGAAGACCTGCCTTCCCCCACTACTCTCACCTGCCCTTTACTCATGCCCTCAGCCCTGACCTGGCTACTACTGCCCACCACCTGCCCTTGACCTTTTCCTGGATCCGACTTCTTGCCCACAAAAGCCCAGACCAAACTTCCTGCAGCTGCCAGCCCATAACCTCTGCTTGAGCCTACCTACTCTTTCCTGCCCACAACCTCTGCTTGCACCCAACAATTTTCTTGCCTGCCACCTGACCCTTACATTGGTGGTCATCAGGAAGAATGCTCCATTTCAGAGCTAAAAAGATTGGTGTAGTTACATATTTGAGTCAGAAAATTTGGTTTGTCAACTATTGGAGGAACCTTAGTGATCCAATGAACCCCAACTGAGAAAGGATATTCTAAGGGGCTTTACATCAGGAGCTGATCACCAAATCACTACAAAACACATCAAGATCTTAGTAACCCACTTTCTAAAAGCAGCTCAGCTCCACAGCAAGCACAATACAATCAACGCTTAAGGCAACGGTATTAGCTCCGTAGCAAATACACATTTAACAAAGTAAAAACCAGAAAACACGTTTACACCAGTTTTAAGGATTTATTGGAATAAAAGTGCTGTGATGTCACTCTGAACTGCCAGAACATGACAAGCTGGAGAGGCAATTGCTGGTTATTAATACTTTGAGGAGCAGTTAACGGACAACTGGGTGAGCAGCAGAGGGCAGCTCAGTCCTCGTACACCCACTGTTGGGCACAGTTGTTGTATTCAACCAGTTCATCGTCTTTGAACCACAAGGCAATTTCTTTCTTGGCACTTTCCACTGAGTCACTGCCGTGACAAATGTTCCTGTAGAGCAGAACAGGACAGATTAGTAAATACAGAACAGTCCAAAATTACATCATAGAAGGTAACTGGCTGAAGTAATGCAATATCCTAGGACATTGGGTGACATGCAAGCAAGTTCCTTGTGCTGTCCTTTGGAAAATCCTCAGATAAAGGATCCTATACCAATGGGGAACACAGTTAACCTGGCAAATGTTCACCATACCCCTTCCCCATCCAACAGAATAGGGGGTTAACTAAAACGGTTGGGCAAAATCTGCATAGAAACAAATCAGCTTCCAGGCTTCATTGCCAAAACTTAGACAAGCTGATCTAAGACATTAATTGGCTACCAAGCACAGCTGGACCAGATTGAGTGCAAAAGTTTTAGTAAATCCCCCCCCCCCCCCTATTTTGGTTCAGGTCTCACCGTGGCAGGGGTCTCAAACTGGTGGCCCTCCAGCTGTTGCAAAGCTAGCATGAGGTATTGCAAGGCTGACAGTTACAAGCATGACTCCCTCAGGCAGAGGCATGATGGGATTTGTAGTTCCACAACAGCTGGAGAGCCACCAGTTTGAGACTCCTGCACTATGGGTATTCCATTTGAAACCTTGCATGTTTTTCAAAACTTACATTATTCCTTAAATGAACCTCTAGGTGAAAGATACAGCTTGTGTACCTCGACCCTTGAAGTTGCAACTTTTAAGATTTCCCAACAGACAGGGCAGCACATTTGACCACATTACTCATCTTAGATCAGAATGCACCATCACCAGCAATATCACTACTATTCTCCTTGCTGGAGGGCAAGCTGTACATAAAGACCTGCAATGCTAGAATCTCTGCATTTTTTCTGTTATCTGATCCCTACACCCCTACTTTAGGAGTCTCCACCAGTCAAGGGGGCAGCCTTGATGTGACAAAGCAAAGATGGCCATCTCCACACAGACCATGAAGTGGGGGGGCGGGAGGTCAGCTCCAGGGAGTAACAGGCAATACCCCCATCTGAGACAGAAAGGTCTGTGTGAACCATTTTAAAAAGTTTGGGCCGATATAAAAAACACAAATGTTTTACTATTCTTGGACATTCTATTTGTAGCCACTATGAAGCTGCAGTAACCCATCAGTAGCCCATCCCTGGTTGACACTGGCAATCTGCAGCATGATCTGTTGTGTAGCCCAGTGTTTCTCCAAAGGTTGCTAGGGGTTTGAGCAATGACCGATTTTTGCCTCTCCGATAAGTTCCCACTGACACCAGTTCTCTTTTTAGCAATCTGTAGGGGGGGGAAAAAAAAAAAAATTCTTCCTACTGACCATCACACTAATGCAGGTATCACAAAATGGCACCCACAGTTTGGGCCCAGACTCCTACCCCACTGCCACCACAGCTTTAGTTTGTTACCAAATGCAAAGGAAGAAGGTGTGGCATGACTGGACGGCAGGCTTGTATAACTTTTAAAGTTAACCTGGTGATTTGCTGCAAGGATGCTGGGCGTTTCTAGCAACAAATCACCTACCTGTTAATATGAAGTTATGCAGCTCCTATCCAGTCATGCCACACCTTCCCTCTGCTTACTATTGAAGGTAGGATTCTAAAGACGGGGGGGGGGGGGGGGGGGATGATAGGGAGGCATTCATGCAAAGTGGACCAGAATAGAAATAAAGGTGGGGGCTCTAATGCAAAGTGAGGGCTATTTGAAGAGAAGCCAGCTGTAAAGAGAGGGGGGACTGATGTGAAGGAGGGACTAAAGACACTGCTGTCAAGGGGGGTGACTCAAGTAAGAGGGGGGCTGAGATGTGAATGGGGCTGAAGACAGAAGGAGGCTGCAATGCAAAGAGGGAGGATTCTGTAAAATAAAGGGGGTGCTTTGGTGTAAGGGGAGCACTGTGGTGCAAATAAAGAGCAATGTGGTGTAAAGGAGGGGCTGTGATTTAAAGTGGAGGACTGATGCTACTGAAAGAGGGAACCGACATGAAGGATCTGAGTCACACAAAACATGATTCAGAATTCTGCTGCCAGAGAAAAAAAAAAAAAAAAATTATATAATTTGACTGACCAGTCCGTGAAATTTCAATTAAATTCCCCCAGCACTAATGTATCACAAGTTGTAAATGGGGTTACCCCTGCTAAAAATGAGACCAGAAAGTCATTTCAAGGGTTCCTCTATGCTTAAAAGGTTGAGAAAGTCTGGTTTAGCATGTGCAGGCATTCAGACTATATTACTATGCAGTACCAGAGCACCATCTGACCCAAAAAAAACTCCTGCAGCGCAGAACCAATAGACCACATTAACAGACAGCTGAATCCTATTACACAGTGCGGTACCACAATGCCATCTGACCCAAATACTCCCCATAGCGCAGAACCATATAACAGCATTAACAGACAGCTGCCGAGGCTGCCAAGTTACGCTGGGTTTTTGCATGTCAATCTGGAGCACCACACCGTAAGTAGATTAAAAGGTCACCATCATGGCTGCCTGTGATCATTTGCAGAGGCCAAGAATCAGAGCGCAGCTGCCAATCCGCTTTAGGCAGTCACTCAGGACAGAAGACAAATCCTTGGAAATGCCACATCTACCAACTGATCCCCCCCATTCCACGCTGAAGCCTCTTAGTCTGTGAGCCATGCCTGCAGCCAGTGGATACAGCAATGTTCCTCATTGGGGTTAATTTAATAAATCTGGAGAGTGCAAAATCTGGTGCAGCTCTGCATAGAAACCAATCAGCTTCCAGTTTTTTTGTCAAAGCTTCATTGAACAAGCTGAAGTTAGAAGCCGATTGGATACCATGCAGAGCTGCACCAGATTTTGCATTCTCCAGTTTTAGTAATCAACCCCCATAGTGAGATCCTAGAGCAGGGGTGTCAAACTCCATTTCTTTGAGAGCCGTGTCAGCATTATGCTTAGCTTTAAAGGGCTGGTTGTATCTTTAAGACTATTTACATGTATCCAGGTTCCCCCCCCTCAGAGAATAGGTGCAGGAACCCAACTACATCCCCCAGCTGAACCACATAGAACAATGGGATGATCTTAAAAGGGGCAATACATACCAAGAGTGCATTATGTATGGTGTTCAGGAATGCACTAAGTGCAGAGTGCAGTCTCAGGGGTGCTGTATACATACATTACAGAGGTCAATGGAGTGCAGGGTTCAGGAGGTGCTCTATGTACAAAGTGCAGCTTCAGGGGTGCTGTGTACAGAGTGCAGGGTTTAGGAGTGCTCTATGTACAAAGTGCAGCTTCAGGGGTGTGCTATGCAGAGCTCAGCTCTTTCACAGGTTTTCCACATCTCACTTCTGGTTATAAAAAGCCCTGGGTACAAGGGCCAAATGAAATGGCCTGGTGTACCACATATGGGCCTTGTTTGACATGTGTCCTAGAGATTGTAGGAAGCCTTACATAAAATCCACCATAACATTTCAACTCTAAATCATTTAGCAAGCAAAGAAGTGCACAGAAAAGGGAAGGGTGCGTCCCTGCTGTTATTTAATGCATACCCCGTTTCCCCGAAAATAAGACCTAGGGTGATTGTCAGTGATGGCTGCAATATAAGCCCTACCCCCCAAATAAGCCCTAGTTAAAGTCCTTGTAGGTCTTATTTTCAGGGTAGGGCTTATTTTCAGGGAAACAGGGTAGGGCTTATATTGCAGCCATCACCGACAATCACGCTAGGTCTTATTTTTGGGGAAACAGGGTAGTTACTCTAGAAACCATTTGTGTCCATATAATCTCATCTATTGCAAGCTCCAGGCACCTGATGGATTACAATGTACTGAGCTTTTCCTTTGTTTATACCTGTCCATAAAAAAAAAAAAAAAAAAAAAAAAAAGGCAGGTTTGCCATCTGGAGGACATCAGAAAAAGCTTTAGCCCCTCTAACAGCACTCTTTCCCTTTACTCCATAAAGCCAAGTACCGAGACTTCCAGGTTTGCAGGAACATGCAGCTCTCCCCTGATGCCTGGGCCCCATGCTGTTACAGGAATGGTTGGGAGGAAGCCTTGTCCCTCTGCAAGCCCCAACTAGAGTGGCTCAGATCACAAAGCTTCCTTCACTCCTGAAGTTGAAGAGGGGGGCCCTGTGCTGCCACATGTGGGAGGTGGTTGGGTAAAGCACCAGCTAGTGGGCTCACAAAAGGAATTCCTTAAACCTTTGATGACCTCCTCCCAGCCCTTCAAGAGTTCTAAAAGCTGGGAGGCGGACATTTGGGTCATGTGACTGCTGTGATTGGCAGTCACATAATCAGAAAGCTCCCGATCAAAAGTATGCATCGGAGGCTTACCGATCTCCACCGGCTACCATGCTGCTCAGCACAGTAACTGGGTCTACACAGGGCCACATATATGTAGCTGATTGGTGTTAGAGATGTAAAAAGTTATCAATGGTCAAATTAAAATATTATTGTCCACGTTGTATTTCAAGGATTTCCAGCATGGTCCTAATAATTGGAACCATCTTGAAGATCCCCACACATTTCCTTCCTTGAATTCTGTGACATGTAGTCACTATGTCTTGTGAGTGGGCACGGCTGTGTCACATTTCACAGAGTCTGCCTTCTGACCTACAGAGGGGGAGGAGTTTCAGGAGGCGGAGTCAGTACAGAAATCTGCTTGCAAGCATCAAGGTACCATGGGATATGTAATCCCTCCCTTCTAGATTGTAAGCTCTAATGAGCAGGGCCCTCTGATCCCTCCTGTATTGATTTGTATTTTAAGTACTGTCTGCCCTCATGTTGTAAAGCACTGCGCAAACTGTTGGCGCAATATAAATCCTGTATAATAAATAGAAATGGAGGGGAACTGCAGAGCATGCAGAGCGATCCAGGAATTTGTGGAAAGATGGCCAGAGACAAGCAAAACTCTAACACAAAAGGAGCTTTTTCAATTTTATACAATTGTCAGTTACTATTGTTTTATCACAATGCTGATGTAAAATTAAAGTGTATGTTGTGACCATAGAACCCCCTTTAAGTTGGAACATTCACAGAAAATTGCTGAAGGGGGAAACATTAAAGTGGACCTGTCTTTCCCCTGTATGGGAAAAGCAGTTGTAAGTAAAAAGGCTCATTAAAAAGGATTCTCTGCCCATTTCTAAGGACAGCTGTTGAGCATATTGGGCCTCTGTAGCTGCCCTGGCTCAGGACAACAACTTCCATCTAAGTCAGAGGTCTCAGACTGACGGCCCTCAAGCTGTTGTGAAACTACAACTCCCATCATGCCTCAGCCTGAGGGAGTCCTGCTTGTAACTGTCAGCCTTGCAATGCCTCATGGGACTTGTAGTTTCACAACAGCTGGAGGGCCACCAGTTTGAGACCCCTGATCTAAGTGGTTGAGCTCAGCTAAAGGGAAGAGTTCACTGTGCCATTATGTGCAGTAAAACCAGAGTGGCTGCACAACTGTAGCATGCTGCAAAAACAGGACAGAGGGGCCAGTGGTTTTTGTAGACACGTCCTCTACTGCTGCATCGTTAAGAGATACTGTTAAGCCAGTTATAGACAGTTTCCAGAAAATTGCTGGATTCCCCAGTCAGTGTTAAATGGGGGAATCCATCCTATGGAGCTATTGTGTTCTCCCAGCAGCAATGGGGTGCAGGTCACAGGGAGCCATCCAGGAGAACACCCCAAATTATAGCCACTAGTAATTGGCTGAAATCAGTACCCAAGTTGATCAACATGGTTACAATCAGCCTGCCCATACATAGTTTGAATGTTGGCCAGTCCCCACTGAACCAGCCAAGACTCCACCCTACGGCCAGCTTTAAAGCAAAGCCAAGCGACGTCTGTACAACTTTCTCTGGTACCTACCTTCCAACCTGTATGCAGAAGTCTCCCCTGATGGTGCCAGGTTTGGAGTCAACTGGGTTGGTCTCTCCCAGCATAACACGGCCAGTCTTCACCACATTCAAACCTTGCCAGACCTGTGAGCAGAGGGACATGACAATCAGATCAAAACAAGCTGAGGGAGCAATGCAAAAGCAAATGTGGCCCCCGAAGGGGGAGGGAGGAGACAAATGAGCGGAAGTCCCACTTTTGGGTGGAATTTAATTTTCTCAAACCCTGTGCTTAAGATTTAATTGAAGTTACATGCCCAATTTGTTTATTTTCTGGTTAATTTTTTTTTTTTCCCTCAGGAAAAATTAAGTGTTTAGCTGGGCTACACAAAAAAGGACTGTAGCCACTTAAAACAAAGCCCAGGACATTAGCACTGTTCCTACTGAAGA
Organism: Aquarana catesbeiana; assembly: GCF_042186555.1. Lineage (NCBI taxonomy): Eukaryota > Metazoa > Chordata > Amphibia > Anura > Ranidae > Aquarana > Aquarana catesbeiana. Next base: position 57,663,793 of record NC_133329.1, read on the forward strand.
GGAGATCAGCTTGCTAAAAAGGTCTTTTGCATTTGACAGCTTTGTGACTACCCAGTGCCTGGTCTGCTTGGTTCCTTCCATCAGCCCCCTACATCACTGTGCCCTGTAGACATCGGGAAAGCCAATTGGAGGAAATAGCAGAGATCCGGCCATTCAACACTCCTGGAAGTGCAGGATGCAGAGGAATTTACAGCAAGTTTATCTTGTGCAGTGGCACAATCTTTTGGTTTTTTTTTTTTTTTTTAACTAGCCAACATAGTGCCCATGTGCAAGTTGTAACAAATACAGTATCTTAGGAATGGTCATACCAAAGACCCACACAATGTTTCACTCAACTTTGAGGAGCATTAAAATACCAGTCAAGATAGAAGAAAAATGAGTCTACAGCAGCATGAACTCCACCTATAAGTGACAATTCACAACAAAAAGGAATTACAAGTGTAGAACTTTTAGGTTCACTTTCATGGGCACATCAGCTCCAGAAAGGCGACATAGTCCTGTTGCTGTGCGCACACCAGACAAGAGTATTACACAGAATAATAATCTTTGGGTTTTGTGTGCACCAAGATTTTATTTTAATCATTTCATCCACATACAGAAGTATAAGTGGGACAATGTAAATTAAACAATGTGTGTTTAGTATCACTTTAACTTCGCAACCTTCTGCTGAGCTAAAACTAGACCAGGATTGCTCATGGCTTCTGGGGAAAAGCCGAATCTCTAGGACCCAGGTCACCCCTCTTCCAGGTCTCTAGGACCCAGGTCACCCCTCTTCCAGGTCTCTAGGACCCAGGTCACCCCTCTTCCAGGTCTCTAGGACCCAGGTCACCCCGTCTCAAGAATCTCTCTAGGACCAAAACTAAGGTTTAGGCTGGAGCACTACAAATCAAGCCTTGAGGGGGACATCGGGTCACTGATTCACTGGTCTGAGAATTTGAAATCCCCACAGCTTTCTTCCCCCCCAACCGACAGAACGGGCTAGGCAGGTCTTGATTGGTCGACACCATGCATGTGACAACACCGACCAATTAGGAGGAGCACCAAATGGAAATTTGGTGCTGAAACTGAAAATGCAGGATGCACTTGGCCAAAGACAGCAAGATTTATATTTATATATAAAATTGTATTATATTTGACTTTAATATCAATTTAATTGAATAGGCGTTTGTTGGCCATCAGCACCTTTAGCTCAAGAAAAAAAAAAAAAAAAAAGTATCCCTTTAAAGTCTATGTATGTCTGCACTCTGATTTGTTGGGCTTCCATTGCAGTGTTAAAAAGCCAGCTTTGTGTATTTTGTCAGAAAAAAAAAAACCTGCAAACACCACACCTAGTTCAAATGCATTGAAAACACAGCAAGAACCCATTTTATGTTTTTGATGTGGTTTGAGTCACATGACCTTTGAAAAACCCCATGGTAAAAAAAAAGTTGCATTAGCATTTTTTCAGTGCATCCAATACGTACCTTTAAGAGAGGTTTAGGAGATTAAGCCACAGGGGATTTAAAATCCCTAGACCAGTGAAGCAGCGACCTGATGTCTAGCAGGCGATTGCCAACTTTAGGTACAGCAGGACCAGGGGTGATGGGGAGGGGGTCCTGTGTAAGTTCACCTTACACTTTAAAAGATTCTAAGAACAATGAGTCCTTACATTGAAAGAGCACCTGTCATTTCAGATCCATCATGGCAGTGCCTGTTAGCAGGCATCCAGTCACCCGCTGCCGCCACGTCCCTCACCTTGTTGGGTCACTGCCGCATCACCAGCCGTCCCATTAAAGTGAAACAGACTGTCAGGGAGTCAACAGGGGGTCAGAGGAGCTGTGGGACAGATGCCCTTTAAAAACTGGGATTTACATCAAATCCACCCTGCACGATAGAGCATTTACTGCTAATCGCAGTCACCAATGACATTTAAGGACACGCAGGTCTTTGTTATGCCTTAAAACATGCAGACTGCAGTAAAAGTTTCATGGAGTGCAGAAGCAAGAAATGAAACAGGCTGGGATAGTATGAATTTTTCCCCAACTCCCTGCACAAAAGGGGCACAACAGCAACATGTCCCAAAACCTTACTGCATCTCAGGCCCCTTTCACACGGGGCTGAATACACTTTGCACAGCAGATTGTCCAAGCCCCTGCTGAGAAGAGGGCAAATGACAGGTCCATGTCTGCTCTGATTATGTGACGCTGACAAGGAACACAGCCTGCTCGGCTCTATGGGCAGTTGGGTGTAAACTACACAGCTGCCCTCTGATACACCTAGACAAAAAGGGGAACAGATCCTTCCTTTTTAGTGGACCAGATTGGCGATAGGTGGGTCTAAATGGACACTCGCTGGTCCATAAAAATACATGGACGAGTCAATCAGGTCCACCTGAAAAACTGACAAGTGGACCTGATTGGATCACCTATGAAAGGGGCCTAAAGAGTAATAGAAAGTCAGTTTGCCAATTGGCCTGTAGGACCAGAAGTTGATTTTGCTGGAAACCCTTTGATCATTCCCTGCAGATCATGTGAAGCTCTTCAGTGATTTGATTGCCTCCCAGACTTCAGTTTCTAAATCAAAGTCTCCTGTGCAGGATTGTGCCATTGGCAGTGTATTCCTTCCAACTAAGGCCGGCCATAGACTGTTTGAATCTTGGCCAGTTCAGCAGGAACCAGCCAAGGTTTGAACTGTATGTGGGCAGGCTGCATGTACCAAGTTGATCAATCAACTTGTGTACAACCAGCCTGCCATAGGGCAGTAAAACGCAACTTAACACTTTTCCAGCCCCCAACCACCCCCAAGTGTAAAGCCCCATGAGTCTGAACCTGCATTAGTAATATATTTGGAAAACAGCTGCTACTGGCAACACCAAGGGGGGAGATTTACTAAGTGCTGGTTCACACTACTGCGCTATGCAAATCGCACAGCACACCACATGCAATCCGATTCATGTTCAAACTGAGTTCGCAGTGTGATATGCGAGCTGAAATGGGGGTGTCATTAACAATGACTGCATACGGCAGTGTGAACCGCTGTGGGAGTCAGGTGCAATGCAGGAACCTGCAGTGGATTCACAGGGTTCCCACATAGCACAAGCATGAACCAAGCCTCTGACTTATCCACACAGAATCTGGTGCAGTTGTACATAGTAAACAATTAGCTTCTAACTTCAGTTCGTTCAATTAAGCCTTGACAATTAAATCTAGAGGCCAATTGCACCAGATTATGTGCGCATGAGGTTTTAGCAAGCATCATATCAGAGTGTTAAAGTGGAGTTCTGCCAGCAGGAAAAAAAAAAAAAAAAAAAAAAAAAAAAAAAAAAAACTGTAGCTGCCGATTTAATATATGGACACTTACCTGTCCAGGGAGCCCATGATGTCAGCACCACAGCCGCCCTTTGGATTGACTCCTGGGTGCTGCCGCCACCATTCCTGGTAAAGGAACCAGGCAGGGAAGACTTTGCTTCACTTCTGGTTCCCTATTGCACATTCTGATTGGTCCCTGCTGTCTTCTGGGACCTGTGTGTGTCCCAGAAGGGGGGGGGGGGGGGGGGGGGGATTTGCCAGACATTGTCTAGGTCACTGCACAATGTGCAGCGATTTTCCCTGGAAGTGGGAGCAAATACCTGGATTTGACAGGCATCTGCTCCCCCCTGAAAAAGGTGCCAAATGTGACGGGGCGGGGAATCTGAACAGCCGAAGTTCCATTTCTGGGTGAAACTCCACTTTAAGTACAATTAAAGGCAAAGGTTTTTTTTTAAGGAAATGTTGTACATTATCAGTTTACCATTTGTGTCACATGGGGAGATTTTCCTTCACTTCCCATCCCAGACAAAACAGAAGTGAGGAAATCCCTCATCCCTGGAACCAGTGTCCCCATTGGAAGACTTCCCCTCTTTTCCTGTCCTGCGACAACCCAAAAAGTTGGGATTCTCACTTTCACTCAGTGATAACAGTAAACAAAAGGGGGTGAATCTCCCTAGTGGGGACACAAATGGCGATAAAAACCTAATCACCTCTAAAAAAACGAAAAGTCTTTCCTTTAATTACACTTTTGCACTAGATTGGCAACTGTTCTAAAACTTTTCTATAGTCATGTAACCCAACTTCACCCACCAGCAAACAAAGCAGTCGATCCCAACAATAGACTCACCATGGCGACCACAGGGCCAGAGTTCATGTATTCCACCAGTCCTTTGTAGAAGGGACGGTCCTTCAGTTCAATGTAGTGCTGTTGAAGGTGCTCTTTAGTGGCCTAAATGAGAAAGGAAGTCATTAGTGTCCCATTTATAAAGGTAGAGGGTACTTTGCTTTTTAATGCCAATTCTACATTCATGGGGAAGCTGGAAAGGCAGTCAGTACGGGGCAGTGGGCTGTCCAGAAAGGTCATCCACCAACAAGCAGCATGGGGGGGCAGGACAGAACAGGTCAGATCAGACAGGTTATTGCTCCGAGCCTCCGCTGGGGGTGGGGAATTTCCCCTTACTTCCTGTCTCAGTGACCCCACACAGGATGACATCTCCCAGCATGGACAGACCAGTCCACAACAGAGGCACCCTATACCATTAACCAAAACTAAGGTTTAGTCTGGAGCACAAGTCAAGCCTTGAGGGATAAGATTAAAGCTAAGTTTCAAACACTGGAAATGAACCCCACAATGGATAACATGCACCAACCAGCACCTGCAATGTGCAACCACACGTGGCCAAGGATTTTAAGTAGCTTTTGGGTTTTAAAACATGCCGTTTCCAGGATGCAATGAGCAACCAGCAAACATTTAGAAAACACACCCAGAATGCATAGTGGGATGATGGGGATTAAAGTCACCAAACCCACATAAAAAAAAAAAAAAAAAAAAATCTATAAATTATATATTACATGCGGTTCATACTCAGTCACTGAGATTTGTTTTCTGTATTCTACAGCTCTCCGTCTCCCCCTTGCCTCCATGTCCCCAATTCAGCTAGGGAATTTGCAGAGCAGTGTTGGCAGCTCTGCACATGCTCAGTTCTCAGCGAGTTTCTATGCTGAGCATTTCCTCCCCATCAGATCTGAGCAGATCTGCTGTTTGGTTCCTTCTATCAGCCCCTACATCACTGTGCCCTGTAGATATCAGGAAGGCCAACTGGATGAAATAGCAGAGATCAGGTCATTCAACACTCCTGGAAGTGCAGGATGCAGAAGAATTTTCAGCAAGTTTCTCTTGTGCAGTGGCACAATCTTTTGTTTTTTTTTTTTTAAATAACCAACATAGTGCCCATGTGCAAGTTGTAACAAATACAGTAGCTTAGGAAGCTTCATACCAGAGACCCACACAATGTTAACTAAGCATTAAAATATCAGTCAAGATAGAAGAAAAAAAAAATATTAGTCTGTGGCAGTATGAACTCCACCTATAAGTGACAATTCACAACAAAAGTGAATTACAAGTGTAGAACTTTTAGGTTCACTTTCATGGGCACATCAGCTCCAGAAAGGCGACATAGTCCTGTTGCTGTGCGCACACCAGACAAGAGTATTACAGAGAATAATCTTTGGGTTTTGTGTGCACCAAGATTTTATTTTAATAATTAAATCCACATACAGAAGGGGGACAATGTAAATTAAACAATGTGTGTTTAGTATCACTAACTGCACAACCTTCTGTTGAGCTAAAACTAGGACAGGATCGCTCATGGCTTCTGGGGCAAAGCTGAATCTGTAGGACCCAGGTCACCCCTCTTCCAACCCCCCTCTGGGACCCAGGTCACCCCTCGTCCAGCCCCCCTCTGGGACCCAGGTCACCCCTCGTCCAGCCCCCCTCTGGGACCCAGGTCACCCCTCGCTCAGCCCCCCTCTGGGACCCAGGTCACCCCTCGCTCAGCCCCCCTCTGGGACCCAGGTCACCCCTCGCTCAGCCCCCCTCTGGGACCCAGGTCACCCCTCGCTCAGCCCCCCTCTGGGACCCAGGTCACCCCTCGTCCAGCCCCCTCTAGTATTGCAAGTAGCCTCCATCTTTGTGGCGTTTGATACCTACTTAATCTAAATGGGTTACATTCATAAGGTTATATATGCCCCCACAGTCAAGGTTTGCTCTCTTGTAGTTGGTTGCTATGCTGGTGGATTGCTCATGGTTTTGGATTTAAATAGTTGATATGCTTAGCACTAATTTATATATGCAAATTAAAACTGGTCTACTTGATGTTAAATTCATTTTTTTTTATGTACACTAGATTTTCAAGCTCCTGAAGCACCGACATGCGCAACCTGTACAGCAACCTTCATCACACCTCAACCACTAACCATGTGTAAATCTTGGTATATTATTCAAGCCAACCTTACCTTTATACAATTTGGTAATAATTGGTAAAATTGGTGTGGTGAGTGCTTTGTAGGTCAAACTACGTAATGATTTTAATCATATGTATGGAAATATTGTTTTGAATAAGGTTTAAATGAAAGATTATATTTTTCAACTATTTGTATGGGTGTGCCTATAAAGTGCATGTTCTAGGTCCAAGTAGTCATGCAATTGAACACAATATACATGGCAAGGAAACAGATGGTAAAGCAATCTGAGCAGCAGAAAACAAACGGGAAGGGGTTAACCGGAGTCAAGATCAGGAGTCAAGTTTCCTGTGCAAACCAGGAAATGGAGCTCCTCCCTACACAAAGCACAGAGCACAATGCAAGGTCAGGCCTCACCATGAGAAGTCCTCACCGGGAGTTTTCAGTAGTAACAGATTGAGATTAAAACTCAAGGTCACCGCACAAAAAGTCACATCCAGAGAATAGAGTGCCCTGAAACACCGGCGCCTTCCATTTCTGTTCCCACCTGGCACCAGGCCGGCTTGTAACCAGCAACAAGTCTATGAATGTGTTACAAAGACCTATTAGCCATTTGGTGTCCATTCCCAACATCTGTAGATGGAGAGATGGCTGGAAACCATCATTTGAGGTCTTGATGACAGGCAGAGGAGAGGGGGGTTCCAATTTGTGTATTCTCTGAAAGGGTCTCTTAATTGCTTGCAGCTCATAATACAGCCAAATCATCACTGTAGGAAATTAGCAGAACTGATATAGTGCAGAAACTGTCCAGCTAATAAAGAGAAGGCGGCATTTTACTGTCTGCAGGAACATAGCAAAGCTCAGAATGTCAGATCTGTGCTAAGAGCCCCCAAAACAGTGGAGGGGACGTGTACAGTGTCTGCAATACTGGATTAGGTTGTAGTACAAGCTGTATACATAGAGGGCTGCTATACCAACTATACTTTTACTGTAACCACCAACTAGGAATGCCACCTCATCCCTTTAAAACCCAACATTACACAGGGACGTGGGCTGATTAATTTGGTAGTTAAACTCACTTGGGGTCTTATCTGCATTAAAATAGTTATAGAACCTTTATAATTCATTTGTGTTCAGGTTTAAAGGGATGATCTATACCACTGCGGTACACCCCCCAGCAATTTCCCCGCTGTATACTCTCCAGCACTGGACACCCAACTACACCACTGCTGTATATGCCCCACCAGACACTCAGCTATACCACTGCTTTATACGCCCTCAGCCATGCCATTGTTGTATATGCCCCACACTGGACACCTAGCTATACCACTTTTGTACACCCATCACTGGACCCCCAGCTATACCCCCCACAAGCACTGGACACCCAGCTATACCACTGCTGTATACACCCCCCCCCCCCCCCCCAAGCCATAAGATTCCAGCTGTAGCACAGGCTTTACGCATCCACCAGCACTGGTCACCCACCTACAGCAATGCTGTATACTCCCAACACCGTAAGCCATCTGTACCACTACCGTAAACCCAAACAGTGGACACCAGGCTACACCATTGCTGTATACCTCCCAACACTGGAAGCCATCTATACCATTGCTATACAGCCCCCCCTCTTAGCAATAACATCCCTGTATACACCACCCGTCCAGTAGCAGTGGGCACAACTCAAAAAAAAATAAACAAGCAATCACCTGCTGAAACTTCATAGCCACCAACTGGAAGCCCTTCTGCTCGAAACGTTTGATGATATCGCCGATGAGTCCTCTCTGGACGCCATCTGGCTTGATGGCAATGAAGGTGCGTTCCTTGTTGGCGGCCATCCTACAAGTGAAAGTTTAAAATAAATTAAGTCAAACATACATGACAAAAGTGGACAAACACCAGGACGTGGAGACTGTCACCCATTGGACCACCAGAGCACCCCGGGACGGGACAAGGAGAACATCACTCATTGACTACCCCGGGACAGCACAGGACGAGGAGATCATCACCGATTGACCACCCCGGGATGGGACAAGGAGAACGTCACTCATTGACTACCCCGGGACAGCACAGGACGAGGAGATCATCACCGATTGACCACCCCGGGACGGAACAAGGAGAACGTCACTCATTGACTACCCCGGGACAGCACAGGACGAGATCATCACTGATTGACCACCCCGGGACGGGACAAGGAGAACGTCACTCATTGACTACCCCGGGACAGCACAGGACGAGGAGATCATCACCGATTGACCACCCCGGGACGGAACAAGGAGAACGTCACTCATTGACCACCAGCTCCACAGATGGAGAACTGATTGGTTCATGGAGTTCTCGCTCTCACTTTCTTATGGGGGGGGGGGGGGGCAGCAAACTCCACTGCGTTAAACATAGAAAATAAAATCTCCAGTGGGCCCCAAAAGGTGTCGGTGGTTAACCAATGACAGCTCACTACTGCTGCAAAGTTCAACATTCACCAGCAACTAGAAAGACAAACTACTGTCCTCAGATATATAAAATTACAAGAAAAATTTAATTAAAAAAAATATTTTAAAAATTAATGTGACACGTTACATTGTAACCCCCCCAATACAAGAACCAATAAAAACGATTGGGGCCCCTATGTACGGGGGCCACACCGCCTGCAATCCCTTTTAGCCATCGTAAACCCTAAAGGCCCGTCCTCCCCCCACAATCGCACCCCGCTCACTTTCACCCGGGGAAACTGGAAGAGAGAGAAGAGAGAACGCCCGTGCTGGCGGCTTTTATACTCCGTGTGACGTCAGGCTCGGGGCGACCTCCTGATTGGAGAAAGCGCGCCCCCCCCTCCCCATTCATTTCTCCAGCAGCGGAGGAACGAGCCTGGGGGGGAGGAAAGATGTGAGGAGGATTCTGATTGGCTCAAATGGACAACAAGAAAAAAAAAAAAAAAAAAAAGGAGGGGCCGCGCCGCTGGTTATGCTAAATAAGGGCGTGCCGCGGTGCATGCCGGTCCTGACATGTGCATGGGGGCTATGTATAGAGAGCAGACATGTAATGCAGATTATGGAGCTGGAAATAGTGCGGGGGGGGGGGGTGGGGGCAGTGTGAGGGGCAATGGGGGGCAATTACCTAATGAATTACAAAATAACACCATAAAATGTCAATAATAAAAAAAAAAAACATTTTATAAAAAAAAAAAAAGTCATTAGCATGTTGATGGGGGGGGGGGGGGGGACCAGGGAAGGCAAAATGTAAGCAGATTAAACTTCACATTTAATTTAATTTTCCGATTGTTCATTTCTAATGGGATCAATAACTTATTGATCGATCTGCTCATTCCGTGCAATTATTTTCTGAATGATACGATTCCATAGATTGAACAATTGTATTGTTACATATATGACCCCCCTCCCTCAATTTATTGCAGCTGCTATATATACAGTATATATAAATTAGGGATGCATGATACCAGTACTGATACCAAGCATTTGCACGAGTATTGCTACTCCCAATAGTGATACTTTGCGTTGCGATTTGCGTCAAAAACAAAATAAATGGGCGCAAATCACGCTGCAAAGAATCGCATGCAATGCAACTCCTGTCCAAATCGCAAGCGATTCCTCCCACCGCTCCTGTGTGTGTGTATAGAAAGGGAAAAGCGCCATCTAGTGGGCAGTTTAAAAAAATGTTAGAACTCACAGTACAGCGCCTTGAAAAAGTATTCATACCCCTTGAAATTTTCCACATTTTGTCATGTTACAACCAAAAACGTAAATGTATTTTATTGGGATTTTATGTGATGGACACAAAGTGGCACATAATTGTGAAGTGGAAGGAAAATGATAAATGGTTTTCAACAATTTTTACAAATAAATCTGATACCCCTAACTAAAATCTAGTGGAACCTAATGCCTTCAGAAGTCACTTAATTAGTAAATAGAGTCCACCTGTGTGTAATTTAAAGTGATTGTAAAGATTTGTGTTTTTGTTTTTTTTTTTAAATAACAAACATGTCATACTTATCTCCACAGTTCAATTTGCACAGAGTGGCCCCGATTCTCCTCTTCTGGGGTCCCCTGGCGGCGCTGGTAGCTCCTCCCCGCATTGTATAAGCCCCTAGGAGAAGCGCTCTCCTGGGGGATTACTTTGCGGTGCGCTCCCGAGTCCAGCATTTGCGTCCATAGACGCAGAATGCTGGACTCGGCCCCGCCGCCGCATCATTGTATTTGATAGACAGCAGTGGGAGACAATGGCTGCGCTGCTATCAATCTATCCAATCAAGAGCCGAGAATCTGGGGGGGGGGTGTTCCTTGTGGGTGCGCTCCTGAGTCGAGGATTTGCATCCATAGACGCAGAATGCTGGACTCGTCCCTGGGGACCGCGTCGTTGGATTTGATTGACAGCAGCGGGAGCCAATGGCTGCGCTGCTATCAATCTATCCAATCAAGAGCCGAGAACCCCGAGCAGAGAGACAGTGCGTCCCCGCCGTGGGAATTACAGGGCTCAGGTGAGTAAAATGGGGGGCCGGGGGGGCCGGTCACTAGAAGAACACGAGAGTTACAGTAACAACCCCTTTAGTCTCAGTATAAACACAGCTGTTCCGTGAAGCCCTCAGAGATTTGTTAGAAAACCTTAGTGAAAAAACAGCATCATGAAAGCCAAGGAACACACCAGACAGGTCAGGGATAAAGTTGTGGAGAAGTGTAAAGCAGGGTTAGGTTATAAAAAAAATATCCCAAGCTTTGAACATCTCACTGAGCTCTGTTCAATCCATCATCTGAAAATGGACAGAGTATGGCACAACTGCAAACCTACCAAGACATGGCCGTCCACCTAAACTGACAGGCCGGGCAAGGAGAACATTCATCAGAGAAGAGCCAAGAGGCCCATGGTAACTCTGGAGGAGCTGCAGAGATCCACAGCTCAGGTGGGAGAATCTGTCCACAGGACAACTATTAGTCATCCACTCCACAAATCTGCCCTTTATAGAAGAGTGGCAAGAAGAAAGACATTGGTGAAAGAAAGTCATAAGAAGTCCAGTTTGCAGTTTGTGAGAAGCCATGTGGAGGACACAGCAAACATGTGGAAGAAGGTGCTCTGGTCAGATGAGACCAAAATTGAACTTTTTGGCCTAAAAGCAAAACGCTATGTGTGGCGGAAAACTAACACTGCATATGACCCTGAACACACCATCCCCACCGTGAAACATGGTGGTGGCAGCATCATCATCATGTGGGGATGCTTTTCTTCAGCAGGGACAGGGAAGATGGTCAGAGTTGATGGGAAGATGGATGGAGCCAAATACAGGACAATCTTAGAAGAAAACCTGTTAGTCTGCAAAAGCCTTGAGACTGGGGCGGAGGTTCACCTTCCAGCAGGACAACGACCCTAAACATACAGCCAGAGCTACAATGGAATGGTTTAGATCAAAGCATATTAATGTGTTAGAATGGCCCAGTCACAGTCCAGACCTAAATCCAATTGAGAATCTGTGACAAGACATGAAAATTGCTGTTCACAGACGCTCTCCATCCAATCTGACAGAGCTTGAGCTATTTTGCAAAGAAGAATGGGCAAAAATGTCCCTCTTTAGATGTGCAAAGCTGGTAGAGACATCCCCAAAAAGACTTGCAGCTGTAATTGCAGAGAAAGGCGGTTCTACAAAGTATTGACTCCGGGGGGCGCCATACAAATGTACCCCCCACACTTTTCACATATTTATTTGCAAAAAAATGTTGAAAACCATTTATCATTTTCCTTCCACTTCACAATTATGTGCCACTGTGTGTTGGTCTATCACATAAAATCCCAATAAAATTAAGGTAACATGACAAAATGTGGAGAACTTCAAGGGGTATGAATACTTTTTTAAGGCACTGTAGGTGTCCCGGTCCGCCGATGACAGCAAATCAGGGCTGCTGGAGGTGCTCACAGGGCTGGAGGAGATGTAGAGGTGGTCCACCCCAAGCTGACCTCACTTCCTGCACTATACTCACGGGGTCCCAAAACTTCATCTTCAGCCCTGTGAGCTCCTCCATCGGCCGTGATTTGCTATTTGCTATCATCGGCGGACCGGGACACCTATGTAGATTATTTTGCATGTGGCCAGATATGTACTGTGACTTCTAACATTTTTTAAACTGCCCACTAAATGGCGCTTTTCCCTTTCTATATACACACACAGGAGCAGTGCACCTGGACAGAAATCGCATTGCATTCCTGTTCAAATTGCATGCGATTCTTTGCAGTGCGATTGAGGCCAATGTTTTTTCTTTTGTATTGACGCAAATTGCACCGCAAAGTATCAGTACTCGTACTCGCCAATTAAAAAAACGGTATCAGTGCAACCCTAATATAAATATTTAATTTTCATTACACGAACATGTCGCTGCGGTCTGGGACACCTCTTTACCGTCGATTATTTTGCATATGGTCAGAGATTTACTGGCTTCTAACATTTCTTAAACTGTCCACTAGATGGCGCTTTTCTCTTTCTATAAACACACGCACACATAAAAACAGGAGCAGTGGGGGGGAAATCGCATGCGGTTCGCATCACATTCCTGTTCAAATCGCATGCAATTCTTTGCAGTGCGATTTGCACCACTTTTTTTTGTTGTATTGACGCAAATCGCACCGCAAAGTATCAGTACTCGGTATCAGCGAGTACTTGACCGAAAACATTGGTATTTATACTCGCCAATAAAAAAAACACTGGTATCGGTGCAACCCTAATATAAAGATTTAATTTTAATTACATGAACATGTCGCGGCGGACCGGGACGCCTATTTTGCATGTGGCCAGATATCTGTGACTTCTAACATTTTTTAAACTGGCCACTAGATGGCGCTTTTCCCTTTCAACATACAGACAAGTAAGGATGGGCTCGGGGCGTGTTCGCAACCCCAGGTGCACGAACCCGCCAGGAAGCCGACACTGCGCAGCACTATCATAGGCAGTGAGACATTTCCTGATATGTGCAGCCACGGATCGGGGGAAATGTCTCACTGCCTGTGATTAGCGCTGCGCAGTGTCAGCTTCCTGGCGGGCTCGTGCACGTGGGGTTTGCGAACATGCCCCGAGCCCATCCTTATACAGGAGCAGTGGGGGGAACTGCATGCAATTCGGACAGGAATCACGCCACATTCCTGTTCAAATGGCATGCGATTCTTTGCATGCACGACAGAAAAATAAGGTAGTACTAAAGTATTACCAGGAGGGCGGACTTTATGGGCTAAGAAACAATGGAGAGGAAACAATTTAAAATATTCAAATTTATTAAGGTTAACAATTACATAGAAAAGATATAGGAATAAAAATTGTAACACATATGCATCCATGTTTATTGTGCAGTGAGCCCTTGTATGTCTACGCGTTTCGCCGCTAGGCTTCTTCAGGACACGGCCAAGGTTACATGCATGCACGATTTGCGCCAAATTTTTTATATTGATGCAATTGGCACCGAAAGTATCGGTACTCGTACTCGCCGATAAAAAAAAGACGCCATTGGTGGAACCCTAATATAAATATTTAATTTTCATGACATACTTTATATTGGAGCCGCTGATGTCATCGCTGAGTCTTCTGGCATTCTCTATGCAATGCAGGAAGACCATGGCTGGTGGATGGGGCTGGCAGGGTGCATACATCGCTCTCTGAAAACATCACACCACCCGGCCTCAGTACTCCGCTCGGAAGCCCTCGAGATTTGAGTAAATATCAAATCAAATATCACATGATAGGCGGGTGTCAATCTGGAGGAGCATTGCTCGTCCTATTGCTGCTCCTGCTGTATTTGCTACAAACCATCATAGGTAATGCCATAGCTCCCAACTGTCCCTGATTTGGAGGGACTGTCCCTGATTTGGAGCAATGTCCCTCTGTCCCTCAGTCCTCCTCATTTGTCCCTCATTTTGGTCTGATCCATATAGATGTATATAAAATGCACTTTTTAACTATCAAAAAGTGTTTTCCAGCACTAAACCTTACATCCAAATCTTAAATTGCTGCATTTGCAAATTCCAAAAGCCAATATAAAGGAATAGTAGTGGTAAAAAAAAAGCCCTTGGGGGTTTAACCAATCTTGTTTTTTGTACAATTCTCCTTTAAGGGGGCGTGGCAAGGGGGTGTGTCCTATGCCTGCATGCTTTTGCTGATAGGTGTCCCTCATTCCCATCTCAAAAAGTTGGGGAGGTGTGGGTAACGCCCACATGTGATGATGAGCCTTCACGACTGAAAGAACTGAAAAGGAAGAAAAGGGGTGGGCCGGGGACAGTCAGGCAGGGGGAGGAAAGAGCTAGATGATGCTGGATGCCCTCCAGCCAGGAAATGAGATGGGGGGGGGGGTTCCATCTGACTTGCTGCAGCTTCTAATACACACGGTGACATGCTATGGCCAGTCTATTACACACATGTATTGTACGGTGCTTGTCATAAGAGGAATACACAGGCTGCCGCTGTTGAGCTTCTTCTGAAGATGTCAGTTGCCTGGCTGTCATATTTGTCCTCTGACTGCAAAATGTCTGAACTTCTAGACCAGAACACATATAAAGAACTGTCCTGAACCCTTTCCCTGCCGTGCTGTGTTTGCCTTTTTTTTTTTTTTTTTTTTGCAAACTTTTAAAAAATAATTTTGGGCCCGAAGATTAGTTTAAATCCCCAAACATGATCTATTTTCTGACCATAGGCGTGCGCACAGGGTGTGCCGGGGGTGCCTAGGCACACCCTAATCACCCCATGTGCATTAGCATTATCCAGGAGCAGCACCAGGTGGGTGGTTGGGGGTGCCAGTGGCCATTGTAAATGCCCCCATTATAATAAAATCTAGGTTCAACTTTAGGAACACGTTACACCCATAATTAGGGTGTATCGTTATATGCTCCCAATCAACTGGCTCCCACCACCAGAGCCCTCTTCCTGTGACAGCAGGTGGCGCTCATGTGTGTTTGAGCTTTGGGGTGCACATCCTAATGCAATAGGCTGCACACACCTATGTTTCTGACCCTGAAGAATAAAATGGTGGTAAATCGGTTTTTAAAATTCCATTATAAAATCCGCTATAAGCTAATTTTAGGACATGCAAATCTAATATAATACCCAATTTTTGGGTAAAAAAATAAAAGATGAGGTTGCACTAAGTAATCAGATACCTGACATGTCAAGGCTTGACTGCATGCTCCTATGAAACCGCATCAAACTTCAGTACCATATATTTTCCATAGGTGGCGCTTTAAAAGCCCCTTCAAGTTATCAGTTTAGAGGTAATTGTGACTAATGGGCCCAGAATTATCGCTCTCACTCCATTATGTGCAGCAGTACGTAAAATGCTTGTAGTTGGGGGCAGGGCGGGCTCAACATTTTTTTTTTCTGCGGGGGGGGGGGGGGGGGGTTGGGGGTGTTAAGTGCTTGGTGTAACTTTTTTATTTTTTTTTTTTTTTTTTTTTAGCAAGATTTAAATGCTTGGTTGTAGCTTTACTTTTTTTTTTTTTTTTTTTTTACAAAAACTTTATTTATATCACATAGGAAACCAAAAGCCAACAAAAAAACAGCATTATATCACCTATTAAAGTATAAGTAAACCCCCTTATCGTTTTCAGCCAAGGAAGCTGCCATCTTTGCCTTTGTTTAATGTGGTGTTCCCATTATAAAAAAAAAAAAAAAAAAAGTAAAAGTCAGCAGCTACAAATACTGCAGCTGCTGACTTTTAATAATCGGACACTTACCTGTCCCAGGGTCCAGCGATGCGAGGGATCGAAGCCCCGCTCCTCTCCCCCTCCGTTCGGCGGCGCCGGCATTGTCACTGCGGGCGCCCGGCTGTGGCTTCACAGCCGGGCACCCACTGCGCATGCGCGAGCTGGGCCGCGTGCCGTGATTGGCCTGCACAATCATCTGGGACCTGTAATGTGTCCCAGATGATTGACAAGAGGGAGGGGGCAGAGCTGAGTCCTTCCTGCACCGAGGGGAAGTGATGTCAAAAGCCCAGGGACTCAAGGAGGCAGACTACGAGGGACCTCCTAGCAACAGCCATTTAGAGGTGAGTAAAAAAAAAAAAAAAATTTCCAAATGTTTTTTTTTTTCTTTTTTTTAGCCACATTCATGAATTTTTTATTTTTTTTTGCAAAATAAAATAAAATAAAAATATATTTTTTTTTTTTTTGGGTGGAACACCACTTTAAGCTACAGCTGCCATGATGCTGCACATGTAATCAGTTATGACACCAGCCATTGGACAGTTTGACAGTTTGGTTAAGAGCACAACCAATGGGAGTGTTACATTTTCGGCACGTGCAATAAATGAACCGGTTTTATGGATGGGTTTACTCCCATTTTAAGTAAAAAAGAGGTAGAAACTGCACCAAATACCAAACATATATATATCAATTTTCATAGCAGCAACACTTCTGTGAGATATTAACACAGTCCCAAACATTGTAAACATCCATACATGTTATATATATATATATATATTCATGTCTGAAAAATGCATCTGGGTTTCAGGGGACTGAAACCCCGGCAATGTGATTCAAAACCTGGACTGTGCGGGTGAATCCCTGACACATGACCATACCGCCCAACTTTTTGAGATGGGAATGAAGGACACCTATCAGCAAAAGTATGCAGGCATAGGACACACCCCTTGCCACGCCCCCTTAAAGGAGAATTGTACAAAAAACAAACAAAAAAAACAAGAGAGGTTAAACCCACAAGTGCTTTTTTTTTTACCACTACTATTCCTTTATATTGGCTTTTGAAATTTACAAATGCAACAATTTAGAAATCAGATGAAAGGTTTAGCCCTGGGAAACACTTTTTGATAGATAAAAAGTGCATTTTATATATACAATATATAAATCAGACCAAAATGAGGGACAAATGAGGAGGAATGAGAGACAGAGGGACATTGCTCCAAATCAGGGACAGTCCCCCCAAAGCAGGGACAGTTGGGAGGTATGCACGTAGCAACCCTACGTCAGGGACAGGCAAGGATCGGCAACACGGAATCAGGCAGATGATCAGGCAGCAGAGCAAAGTCCAAGACAGGCCAAGGTCAGGGTAGGTAGCGATCAAGCAAAGTCAGGAGCAAGCCGGGTCAAACACAGGAATCAGCAGGATCAGATACAGGAACACGGGGTACAGCTGCAGATCAGACAGCAAAGGACTAGTGCAGCTGCTGCACTTATACAGGCCACTTGGTGCCAGGGTCAACGGGTAATGTGCACTGGCACACACCTATTCGCAGTGAGACGGGCATCAGCAGGCCTGCGCATTTGCGTCTGCCTCTAAGCTAATGCTGTATGTTCCCTGACCACGAGTCCCGGAGGGATGGGTTGCTGCTGTTTTTGCCAGGTGGCGAAATTGATTCTAAAAGGCGAATATTTACTACTAATGATGTAAGTGTAATTTTGAGCTTTGATAATAAAGTTTTGAGGATTTTGCACGTGGAGCCTTCTGTATTTTGGGTTTACTTATGACATCATACTCCGGAGGGTTGGTCGGGATGCTGTGAGAGGACCCTCAGATGATTCCAAAGGCCCAGGCTGGGTGTATATGTGTCAGTGACCTTCCGTAATAGGAGGTCTCTGGGAGCTGGTGGTAAGCGGGCACCTTTATGCTTGTTGGTGGGGCTTCAAGAGATCACTTACTCTCAGTGGTGGATGGTGGCGAGGATTAAGAAATCCTTCTGTATCACTTTTGGACTTTTTAATATCACTTTAATAGCGCAACTATTTATTTATTTATTTTATTTATTTCAGGTACTTATATAGCGCCGTCAATTTACGCAGCGCTTTACATATACATTGTAACTCAGTAATTGTTTACAATGTCTATATCACCTTTGTCAGGGGTCTCCAAACTATCTAAACAAAGGGCCAGTTGACTTTCCTTCAGACTTTAGGGGGACGGACTGCGGCCATCAGGAGTATATAATGTACCAGCATCAGTTGGAGTAAACATTGCCCTAATATTGGTGTCATTGGGAGGAATAGTGCCCCATCATTGGTGTCATTGGGGGGAATTGTGCCCCATCATTGGTGTCAGTGGGAGGAATAGTGCCCCATCATTGGTGTCATTGGGAGGAGTTATGCCCCATCGTTGGTGTCATTAAGAGGAATTGTGCCCCATCATTGGTGTTAGTGGAAGGAATTGTGCCCCATTGTTGGTGTCATTGGGAAGAATAGTGCCCCATCATTGGTGTCAGTGGGAGGAATAGTGCCCCATCATTGGTGTCAGTGGGAGGAATAGTGCCCCATCATTGGTGTCAGTGGGAGGAATAGTGCCCCATCATTGGTGTCATTGGGGGGAATTGTGCCCCATCATTGCTGTCATTGGGAGGAGTTATGCCCCATCGTTGGTGTCATTAAGAGGAATTGTGCCCCATCATTGGTGTTAGTGGAAGGAATTGTGCCCCATTGTTGGTGTCATTGGGAAGAAGAGTGCCCCATCATTGGTGTCAGTGGGAGGAATAGTGTCCCATCATTGGTGTCAGTGGGAGGAATAGTGCCCCATCATTGGTGTCAGTTGTAGGAATAGTGCCCCATCATTGGTGTCAGTGGGAGGAATAGTGCCCCATTATTGGTGTCAGTGGGAGGAATAGTGCCCCATCATTGGTGTCAGTGGGAGGAATAGGGCCCCATCATTGGTGTCAGTGGGAGGAATAGTGCCCCATCATTGGTGTCAGTGGGAGGAATAGGGCCCCATCATTGGTGTCAGTGGGAGGAATAGTGCCCCATCATTGGTGTCAGTGGGAGGAATAGTGCCCCATCATTGGTGTCAGTGGGAGGAATAGTGCCCCATTATTGGTGTCAGTGGAAGGAATAGTGCCCCATCGTTGGTGTCATTGGGAGGAATTGTGCCCCATCATTGGTGTCATTTTGAGGAATATTGCCCCATCATTGGTTTCATTGGGGGGAGTTATGCCCCATTGTTGGTGTCATTAAGAGGAATTGTGCCCCATCATTGGTGTTAGTGGAAGGAATTGTGCCCCATTGTTGGTGTCAGTGGGAGGAATAGTGCCCCATCACTGGTGTCAGTGGGAGGAATAGTGCCCCATTATTGGTGTCAGTGGGAGGATTGTGCCCCATCGTTGGTGTCATTGGGAAGAATAGTGCCCCATCGTTGGTGTCAGTGGGAGGAATTGTGCCCCATTGTTGATGTCAGTGGGAGGAATAGTGCCCCATCATTGGTGTCAGTGAAAGGAATAGTGCCCCATTATTGGTGTCAGTGGGAGGATTGTGCCCCATCGTTGGTGTCATTGGGAAGAATAGTGCGCCATCATTGGTGTCAGTGGGAGGAATAATGCCCCATCATTGGTGTCAGTGAATGAAAAAGTGCCCCAAGGGCCAGATAAAAGCAAGCATCCCCCCCCCCCTCCCCCCTCGCAATGCAGTTTGGAGATCACTGACCTATGTGATATAATTGTGACAGGTTCTCTTTAATGAGACATCAGAAATCTATTAGATCCCCTGATGTCTCATCTGCTCTCTATTAGCTTCTTCCCCGACCACAGCAAGGAAAGCGACATCTGAACCCAGAATTGGTTCGCCATCTGAGGTTGTAAACCTCAGACATGAAATATGAACAAAGCATGTACCTCCATAGTGTGTACTTGTCTCTATCCAGAGAACTAAGTGTCATTTCTGTCTGCTTCCTTCCTCTGCTGTCAGCATCAGTCACTTCTAATAAGTTTTCCTGACACCAAGAGAAAAATGGTGACAGGGGAGGGACCTCCAGCTGATTGGCAGCCTCACCTATGTCCTGTGTGGAGGGAAGGTGTCCCTTCCTTCCAATCAGCTCTCAGATCTCTCCTTACTGAGCTCTGCCGAGTGTAACTTCAGCTCTCCGCCCCCTTTTTACTGACAGCTCAGACAAGCTTTATAAATTCTGCACTTTGAATGGATGTAGAGAAGAGATGACTGCAGATAAAAAGGTACAACTTATGTAGGGGGATTAGTTTAATCTCTGTGTATCACCTGAGGCCAGTCACTTCACTGGGTATATGTAAGGGTTTACATCCACTTGAGTCTATACACTCAACACTTTATTCTTCCCTTTTAGATAGGTGACTCCCCTTGATTTCCTGTCCTGAAGACAGGAAGTGAATATAATACAATGTAATATTTTCATTTAAGGTATTTTACCGGCCAAAGGAAATGTGTTTCTGTCTATCCAGTCCTGAGAATTACACAGCTCTGCCACACAGCACAGCCCTGTCTGATAGGGGACCTGATTTTCTCTGCTGCATTCCCAACACTTACAGGTCTTGTCTTTCCCCCAGCCTGTGACTGGACAGGAAAAGGAGAAGCAGCAGACTGATGAGCTCTGTCCCTCTGCTCTCTCCTCCTATCAGCATGCTCCTTCTTAGCACACGCAGCTGAAATGCTCCTTGTGCTGCTTCCCCTTCTCCCAGTTTGAACTTTGCTGCACAGGGACGACTGCAAAAGGGGGATACCAACTGAATATCAAGTACTTCTTCTATTCAATAAAAAACACGACACCGCCCCCTACAGCTGCCTGAGAGGCAAAGCACTGCAGTCTGCTCTCTTGTAGAGACCTGCACCATGGAAAAATGTGTTAATAATTTTGTTTCGTCACATTCATTATGTTAGTATGATTCGTTTTGTATATTTATTATTTTGAAATCAATTCAAAATTAGAATTTCGGAACATTGCTATGATTGTTCTATGTTATTCTAGTCTATTTTTTTTTCTTTTCCACTCTTTTCCATTCTGTTCTATTATTTTCTATTCCGTTTTGTTCTTTTCTGTGCTATTTTATTTTCTATTCTGTTTTATTCTATGCTTTTTTTTTGTTTTTCTATTCTATTTCTTTATATTCAATTATTTTTTATTCTATTTCATTCTATTCCAATCTGTTTTGTTCTTATCTATTTCATTCATTTCTGTTTTATTCTATTATATTCTTTTATTTTGTACTCTATTCTTTGCTTTTCTTTTCTATTCTATTTTATTCTATTATATTCTTTTAATTTCTATTCTATTCTTTTATTTTATTTTCTATTCCGCTTTATTCTATTACATTCTATTCTATTCTGTTTTATTCTATTCTTTTCTATTTCTTTCTATTCTATTTATTCTATTCCATTCTATTATGTTCTGTTTTATTCTATTTCATTCTATAATATTCTGTTTTATTCTATTCTTTTATGTTCTATTCGATTCTGTTTTATTCTATTCTATTCTATTCTATTTTTATTATATTCCATTCTATTCTGTTCTGTTTTATTCTGTTATATGCTAATTTATCATTTTATTTTATATTCTGTTTTATTCTATTCTATTCTTTTATTTTATTTTATATTCTGTTTTATTCTATTCTATTCTATTCCATTCTATTCTATTTTATTATTTTCCATTCTATTCTGTTTTATTCTATTCTTTTTTATTCTATTCCATTCTATTATGTTCTGTTTTATTCTATTATATGCTAATTTATCATTTTATTTTCTATTCTGTTTTATTCTATTATATTCTTTTATTTTATTTTCTATTCTGTTTTATTTCATTCTATTTTGTTCTTTTCCATTCTATTCAGTTTTATTCTATTATTTTCTATTCAATTTCTTTATATTCTATTCTTTTTTATTCTATTCCATTCTATTATGTTCTGTTTTATTCTATTTCATTCTATAATATTCTGTTTTATTCTATTTTATTTTCTATTCTATTCTGTTTTATTTTATTCTATTCTTTTCTATGCTATTTCTTTATATTATATTCCATTCTATTCTGTTCTGTTTTATTCTATTCTATGCTATTTTATAATTTTATTTTCTATTCTGTTTGATCCTATACTTTTAATTTATTTTCTATTCTATTCTGTTTTATTCTAATCTATTCAGCCGCTTACCTGCTGGGCTGGTTCACACCACAAAAACACACTCCAGATCCGGATGCGTCTTTGGATGTGCGTTTTTAACATGTTTTTGGCGTGTTCCGAAGCGTTTCTGATGCATTTCTGGATGCATTCCAGATGCTTTTTTTCTTATTTTTTCCCCTTTTTTTTCCACTGTACTAGGGACCAGTTTTTTGATGCATTTTATTGCATTCTCGTGCTTTTTTATGCGTTTTAACACATTCCAGTACAGTCCAGTGCAGGAAAAATGCAGCATGTCCTACTTTTTTTTCTGGAATTGGAACGCACCGGTGTGAACTATGCCATTGAAAGCCATGTAACCTACTTTCTATGCGTTTTTGGTGCAGAAAAAAATGCGCCGGACTGCATGTGGTGTGAACTGGACCTTAAGGAATCATCATCTTATTTCACTGTTATACCTTGCTGTATTTATTGCAATGTGTTTCCATTCTAATTCAAATTCATTTTCTAATTTGAATTTGGATAAGTCGTGTCGTTAAAACTAATTTTGGATTCGTTGAAAATCGGTACTTGTATTGTGATTGAGAAATTCGGATACATCTGGATCTCCGAATAATGAAAATTTCATCTGAATTTCGACTCTTAAATCGGGGGTCCACCCACACCGCCAAAAAAAAAAAAATATTAAAAGCCAGCAGCTACAAATACTGCAGCTGCTGACTTTTAATAAATGGACACTTACCTGTCCCGGGGTCCAGCGATGTCGGCAGGCGACGCCGAGAACCCGCTCGGTTCTCGGCAGCTGCCGCCGCCATCCTGGGTGAGGAAATCAGGAAGTGAAGCGTTGCAAGTTCACTTCCCGGTTCCCTACTGCGCATGCGCGAGTCGCGCTGCGCGTCCCTAGTGGTCCCCGCTCTCTCCTGGGAGCTGTGTGATTCCCAGGAGACAGCGCGGTCGGGACGGGAAGTGGCGTAGACTCCCATGGGAGTCTATGCCGGAAGTGGGTGCAAATACCTGTCTTAGACAGGTATCTGCACCCCCTCCCCCCTGAAAGGTGCCAAATGTGACAGCGGAGGGGGAGGGTTCCAAAAAGCGGAAGTTCCATTTTTGTGTGGAGCTCCGCTTTAACCATTTCCCGCCCGGCCTATAGCAGATTGAACAACATTAAGTTCTGTTATCCTGACTGGGCATCAGATGAGGTCCAGCAGCAACATGCCGGCATGCCGCGGGGGGGTGCATTACGGCGATCGTGGGTGTGGCGAGTCAGTCTGACACACCGCATCTCCGATCGTGGTAAGGAGCCTCTGACAGAGGCTCCTTACCACGTGATCAGCTGTGACCAATCACATCGCGTGAACCTGGAAGTGCCGGTGAACGGCTTTCCTCGGTTAGCGCTGACGGGGAGAGCCGATCGGCGGGGGGGGGGGGGGTCTGTGCTGATAATCAGCACATTGTTTATCAGCACAGCCCCAATGTGCTCATCAGTTGCCAATCAGTGCCCAACAGCTGCCAGTCAGTGCCCCAGTGCCAATCAGAGCCCACCACAGTGCCAATCAGAGCCCACCACACTGCCCAGCAGTAACACCTGTCAGTACCTGTCATCAGTGCTGCCCATCAGTGCCATTTATTAGTGTCCACCAGTGCCGTCTGTCAGTGCTACTCAGTGCCAATCAGTGCCACCTATCAGTGTCCAGCCATGCCGATCAGTGCCCATCAGTGCCGCCTGTCAGTGCCCATCAGTGCCACCTATCAGTGCCCATCAGTGCTGCATATCAGTGCCGCCTATCGGTGCCCATCAGTGCTGCATATCCGTGCCGCCTATCGGTGCCCATCGATTCTACATATCAGTACCTCCTCATCAGTGCCCTTCAGTGAAGGAGAAAACAATATTTTATGACAGAAACTAAGAAAAACTTTTTTATTTTCAAAAATGTCTGTATTTTTTAGTTAGTTTAGCGAAAAATAAAACCCGCAGAGGTGATCAAATACCACCAAAAGAAAGCTCTATTTATGGGAAGAAAATGATAAAAATTTTGTTTGGGTACAGTGTTGTATGACCGCGCAATTGTCATTCAAAGTGTGACAGCGCTGAAAGCTGAAAATTGTCCTGGGCAGGAAGGGGCGAAAGTGCCCGGTATTGAAGTGGTTAATTATACGAATAGCACGTGTCAACTCTCAAGTAGCTGTGAATCCGGTCGGAATCGTCATCTTTTTAACCCATTGCTGCCCACGTAATGTATATGTGCGACAGCAAAGAGGGAGTAGCTTTAATGCCCACACACAACACTTACGTGCCCGTGGGCGGCAGAGTTATCTGCGCTAAGAATGCGCCCACTGCACGCTCCCAGCACAGTGACTGAGCTGTCAAGGTTCGGTCCCGGTGTCTAGTAATGATCAGGTGCTGGCGGCACTGGCTCCTGTGGCTGAATATGTCTATACATAGAACTGCACCCCCACCCTCTGCTGGCTGATATTGGGTACTGCAGTGGAGGTACACCTCGCCATGCCTTGGACGTCAATCTGTGTCTGGTAGCGGTCTTCTTTTCCCAATATACCGCAAAGTGTTCCCATTCTGAGACCCTTGTCTACCGCTCTGCTTAGGACTGTAGTTGGTCCACTGGCATCTGTTATTCATTTGCCATTTGACCTCCAGCCTGTGATACGGCTCTGCCTGAACGTCGCCTGTCCCGGTCTCTGCCTTCCTATGGATTACGCTTTTGCCTGCCGGTTTGGTACTTTGCTTCTCAGCTTCTGCTGGGGGCCAGACCCAAGTCATAATGCCATGTAGTGTCTGAACCTCCATGCACAGGTCCCTTTCTAAAGCCTCGTACACACGATCGGATTTTCCGCAGACAAAACCTCTGACTTTTGTCCGAAGGCGTGTGCCTGGATTTTGTCTTGCATACAAACGGCAAGGAATTGTCGGCCAACAAACACGAATGCAGTGAAATACTACGTGTTTTTTCAGCTCTTTAGCGCCACCCTTTGGGCTGCTTCTGCTAATTTTGTGTTAGTAGAAGCTTGGTGAGTGTTAATTCCCGCTTTTCATTTTGCGCTTTTCAGTTTGTTTCTGAAAGTCCGTTCGTCAACCAGACATGTTGCGGTATCGGAGGAGATAACGTGTTATTTATTATTGGCCTTGGAGTTATTGCTTTGACCCAAGTCCAGTCCAGGAACAGGAGGAGGAGGAGTTCTTGGACCAAAAATTGGTTGCTTTATTAATGGTGACTAATTATGTCATATGCCTTTGCTGCGGGAGCTCCAGGAGAATAATCCAGATGATTTTCTGAATTATCTCTGGATGACGGACCCCTGCTTTCACCAACTCTTGGCATTGCTGACCCCCTATATTAACCGCTTACCGACCGCCTCACGCACATATACGTCGGCAGAAGGGCACGTACAGGCAGATTAACGTACCTGTACGTTGCCCTTTAAGAGGCGGCTTGCGGGTGCTCGTGCGCCCGCCGGGAGCTCCGTGACCGTGATCGCGGGTCCCGCAGACTCCATGTCCGCGGGGATACCCGCGATCGTCTCACGGTGAGGAAGAATGATGCTAATGTAAACAAGCATCTCCCCATTCTGCCTAATGACACTGATCACAGCTTCCTGTAATCGGGAGCGGTGATCAGTGTTGTGTCACACATAGCCCCTCCCCCCCACAGTTAGAATCACTCCCTAGGACACATGTAACCCCTGCAGCTCCACCTTCACTGCCAGTCACATTTACACAGTAATCAGTACATTTTTAATCGCACTGATTGCTGTATAAATGTGAATGGTCCCAAAATTGCGACAAAATTGTTTGACGTGTCCGCCATAATGTCGCAGTCATGAGAAAAATGGCTGATTGCCAATATTACTAGTAAAAAAAAAAATCAATAAAAATGCCATAAAACTATCCCCTATTTTGTAGACGCTATAACTTTTATATAATTCAATAAACACTTATTGCAATTATTTTTAACCAAAAATATGTAGAAGAATACATACGACCTAAACTGAGGGAAAAAAAATGTTTTTTTATATATTTTCTGGGGATATTTATTAAAGCAAAAAGTAAAAAATAATGCGTTTTTTTCAAAATTGTCACTATTTTTTTGTTTATAGCGCAAAAAATAAAAACCGCAGAGGTGATTAAATACCACCCAAAGAAAGCTCTATTTGTGGGGAAAAAAAGGACGTCAATTTTGTTTGGGAGCCACGTCCCACGACCGCGCAATTGTCAGTTAAAGCGACGCAGTGCCGAATCGCAAAAAGTGCTCTGGTCTTTGGCCAGCCAAATGGTCCGGGGCTGAAGTGGTTAAGAAGCAGGACACACGCACGAGGCTTTTATTTTATTTTTTGGTTGAATAATAATGATTTGATTTGGTATATTTTCTATATTTTTGGATGCATAGAATGCACTTTTTGGTTAAGTTCTATTGGCAGATAGCATGTCTAATTTTATTTGTTTATTTTTTTTAATGCGCAATAAAAAAAAATTGTGTAGAATAGTACTTGTCAAAATTGGGACATTTTCACTTAAGGGTGTACTCACTTTTGTTGCCAGCGGTTTAGACATTAATGGCTGTGCGTTGAGTTATTTTGAGGGGACAGCAAATTTACACTGTTATACAAGCTGTACACTCACTACTTTACATTGTAGCAAAGTGTCATTTCTTCAGTGTTGTCACATGAAAAGATAGAATAAAATATTTACAAAAATGTGAGGGGTGTACTAACTTTTGTAAAATACTGTATAGGCAGTGTACCCAGCCAGTAAGTTCTTGGAGGAAGAGTTTTGGGGAGCATGGACAGATCACGGTCACAATGCTTCGATGCACAAAATGTAATAAATTTACTTTTTTTATTTTATTAAGTAGAAGTGCTGTTGCCTCCACTGCCCCCATTGTGTTACATATAATTAAGCGCAAATTGCAATTTAATTTTTTTTTTTATTCATTTTTGATGTAGTCATGTGACCATAATGCTCTGCCCCCTCTGTGTGATGTACAGAGACGACAACTGGGTGGAACTCCCTAGAGCAGTGACGTCACCCACCCACTTGTTGTCGGAAAGGGGAAAACTCCTCCCACCAGTGGTGGATCGCAGAGACGGTCCGGGGGTTTTGTGGTCACGTGACACAATTTTGAAACATTTTTTTGGAACAATTTTGGTACATGTGCTTTTGCTGCTACACAGTGCTTTTTTGTCCCCATAGACTTCAATAGGAGCACATGGAAAACACACATACATGCATTTTTGGAGCAGTTTTGTGTTTGACATCCAGTCTTTTCCTCCTAGCACCAATGAAGTCACAGAAGAGATTTGTAGTCAATGGACAAAAGAAAAAAAACACTGATAGAAGCATATTTATGCAGTAGTATTATTACTACTGTGACCCTAGGGTTATGCTCCTGGCTCCTACTCTGTCAGCACTGCTTCCCTGAACCCCTGGTCTGCTCAGGAAAGCATTAAAGTAACAATAAACTTTGGTTTAAAAGGAAAAAAATTCTATCCCAGTATTTACTCTTACCCTGTTTCCCCGAAAATAAGACCTAGCTGGATTGTCAGTGATGTCTGCAATATAAGCCCTACCACCGAAATAAGCCCTAGTTAAAGTCCTTGTAGGTCTTATTTTCAGGGTAGGGCTTATTTTCAGGGAAACAAGGTAGGGCTTATTTGGGGGGTAGGGATTATATTGCAGCCATCACTTACAATCACACTAGGTCTTATTTTCGGGGAAACAGGGTAACTCAATAATGTTCCTTCTGTTGCTGTCAGCCTCCTCCAAATCTCCAAATTCTTTTTTTTTTTCTGTTTTTTCTTTTTTTGTTCCTGTTATCTGATTTCCTGTTAGAGGGTGGCTACGTTCATTTTCCACGGTCGGTTGGTGCTCCATTTTTCGGGGGGGCAGCAAATAAACCACAAGCCCCCCCATCCCCCGTTTGGTCGGTCAATCGATCAAACCCCCCACCCGGCCGCTCAGCAATCAACCCCCCCCCCATCGCTCGCCCAGTCCTTCCACCAGCCCCGCACTTACCCCATCCAGGTCTCAGGCAGCTTCCCCCATTTGTCTCCTGTTAATTCGCTATTGTCACACCCATGGGTGGGCTCGGTGCACAGTGCTCTGCTCCCCGAGCCCACCCTTTTTGAAGCCAATTAAAGCCCCAGTGCTTATAAAAAAATAACAAACAATTGAAATCTATGCGTCCGGCACCCTGCATGTAGATTAGGGACCGGGCGCATGGAGCAGTGGGGGTGACAGCATTTAAAAGGTAGGAGTTATAATGCCCAAAGACATTTAAATTAATCATTCCAGTATTCTGACTGTGTAAGCTCCAAGCTGCTCTAGTCAGAGCTTATCCAGAGCTGAGAACTCTCCCCACCCTCATGTGACAGCACTGGGCCAATCACCATGGCGGTGTCATATGATGTGGAAGGCCAAGCATTAGCAGCATCGCATGGCATGGTAGGACAGTCACTAGTGAGTTGAGCTGCATCTTGATATAGCGCGGTCCTTTACCCCGCAGGGTCCCGATACGCTTACATACACATACTAGGGCCAATTTTATAGACAGTATCTGATTAACCTACCAGCATGTCTTTGGAGTGTGGGAGGAAACCGGAGTACCCGGAGGAAACCTACACAGGCAGAGGGAGAACATGCAAACTCCAGGCAGATAGTGTCGTGGTCGGGATTTGAACTGGCTGACCCTATTGCTGCCAGGTGAAAGTGCTAACCACTACACCACTGTGTAGGTATGATAGTCCACTCACCGTGTGTCACCAATAGGATCCCCGCAATCCCCGCACTTCCAGCCTGGCCCGTCTTAACTACTGTTGTACTTGCTATTTTGTCTGTATGGCTGCTAATTCTATATGTGGACACCTGTGTAACCAAGCGCTGACGTCAACACGTGGCACGGCGCTTGTTCTATTTAAGGATACCTGGTGTCTGTGCATGCTCTGAAGAAACTTGGGTCACGAGTGAAACGCGTCAGGATGACGCCATCATGCTCCCTGTAGCGAGAACTCAGCCCCACCCACAAGCTGACGAACCCCCTTCGGACATGCTCTGAAGAAACGTGGGTCACGGATGAAACGCGTCAGTATGGCGCCATCACGCTCCCTGTAGCAAGGACACAGCCCCACCCACAAGCTAACGAACCCCCATTCGGACATACTCTGAAGAAACTCGGGTCAGGGGTGAAACGCGTCAGCATGACGCCATCACGCTCCCTGTAGCGAGGACTCAGCCCCACCCACAAGCTAACGAACCCCCTTCGGACATGCTCTGAAGAAACTCGGGTCAGGGGTGAAACGCGTCAGCATGACGCCATCACGCTCCCTGTAGCGAGGACTCAGCCCCACCCACAAGCTAACGAACCCCCTTCGGACATGCTCTGAAGAAACTCGGGTCAGGGGTGAAACGCGTCAGTGATGCCATCACGCTCCATGTAGCGAGGACTCAGCCCCACCCACAAGCTAACGAACCCCCTTCGGACATGCTCTGAAGAAACTCGGGTCAGGGGTGAAACGCGTCAGTAATATACCAACCCGCCAGCACAGGTGCTTCATAGTCTGAACTAGCTGCCGTGTAGTTATAAGCTCAGCAAAGGAACCTCTCATACCAATATTATCTGCCTACTCTCTCCATTCTGCAATTCTCAGTGATCTGCCCTTTCCTTGTGTCCAAAGTAAACCATGAACTGTCCATGAAACTCTAACCTGCCTATTGCAGTCCTCTGCACTTATTACCATACAATATTGTGGCTCTACAGATTCATGGATGGAATTCCGATTTTGTCTGACTTTCACTCGATATCAGTATAGTGTTCCTAGGAAGATCATTACTTCTACTCTCCCAGGAAATATTAATGACATTCGTTTACTATATAAAGTCATTTATGGGGGGGGTGTACGTATGTGTGTGGTGGCCATCTGAGTCTGTAGACAACGTTGTCTAATTTTAATGAATTGTTGGTGGTATTTTCTATGTTTGACTAGTGTTAAGTGAATTTGTATAATAAAATCATTTATATTTTTTGAAAAATTGCCTGTTCCTCTTTGAAGAATTGCTTTTGGGAATTCCTTTCTAATTCCCTCCCTTTTCCACTCACCAATGGGACCACATGGCATGGTAGGCCCATCACAAGTGGCATCACATAGCCAATCACCAGTGGTATCACATGGCATGGTAGGCCAATCACCAGTGGTATCACATGGCATGGTAGGCCAATCACCAGTGGTATCACATGGCATGGTAGGCCAATCACCAGTGGTATCACATGGCATGGTAGGCCAATCACCAGTGGTGTCACATGGCATGGTAGGTTAATCACCAGTGGTGTCACATGGCATGGCAGGTTAATCACCAGTGGTGTCACATGGCATGGTAGGCCAATCACAAGTGGTATCACATAGCCAATCACCAGTGGTATCACATGTGGTGGTAGGCCAATCACCAGTGGTATCACATGGCATGGTAGGTTAATAACCAGTGGTGTCACATGGGGTGGTAGGCCAATCACCAGTGGTGTCACATGGGGTGATTAACCTACCAGCATGTCTTTGAAGTGTGGGAGGAAACCGGAGTTCCCGGAGGAAACCTACACAGGCAGAGGGAGAACATGCAAACTCCAGGCAGATGGTGTCGTGGTCGGGATTTATCCAGAGGGGGAGGAGTTGTGTACCCAGTTGGAGGAGTCATGTACCCGGGCGGAGGCGTGTACCTGGGGGGAGGAGTCGTGTACTGGGGAGGAGGTGTGTACCCAGGGGGAGGAGTCGTGTACCCGGGGGGGGAGAAGGCGTGTACCCGGGGGGAGGAGGCGTGTACCCGGGGGCAGAAGTCATGTACCGGGGAGGAGTCGTGTACGGGGGGGAGTCATGTACCAGGGGGAGAAGTCATTTACCTGGGGAGAGGAGTCGTGTACCGGGGGAGGAGTCATGTACCCGGGGGAGGAGTCGTGTACCAGGGGAGGAGTCGTGTACCGGGGGAGGAGTCATGTACCTAGGGGGAAGAGTCGTGTACCGGGGGGAGGAGTCGTGTACCCGGGGGAGGAGTCGTGTACCAGGGGGAGGAGTCGTGTACCCGGGGGAGGAGTCGTGTACCGGGGAGGAGTCGTGTACCGGGGGAGGAGTCGTGTACCTGGGGGAGGAGTCGTGTACCGGGGGAGGAGTCGTGTACAGGGGGAGGAGTCGTGTACTGGGGGAGGAGTCGTGTACCTGGTGGAGGAGTCGTGTACCGGGAGAGGAGTCGTGTACCAGGGAGGAGTCGTGTACCTGGGGGGAGGAGTCGTGTACCAGGGGGAGGAGTCGTGTATCGGGGAGGAGTCATGTACCGGGGAGGAGTCGTGTACCCGGGGGAGGAGTCGTGTACCCGGGGGAGGAGTCGTGTACCGGGGAGGAGTCGTGTACGCGGGGAGTCATGTACCTGGGGGGAGGAGTCGTGTACCAGGGGGAGGAGTCATGTACCCAGGGGGAGGAGTCGCGTACCGGGGTAGGAGTCGTGTACCGCGGGAGGAGTCGTGTTCCCGGGGGAGAAGTCATGTACCTGGGGAGAGGAGTCATGTACCGGGGGAGGAGTCGTGTACCCGGGGGAGGAGTCATGTACCGGGGGAGGAGTCGTGTACCTAGGGGGAAGAGTCGTGTACCGGGGAGGAGTCGTGTACCGGGGGAGGAGTTGTGTACCAGGGGGAGGAGTCGTGTACCAGGGGGAGGAGTCGTGTACCGGGGAGGAGTCGTGTACCAGGAGAGGAGTCGTGTACCGGGGGAGGAGTCGTGTACCTGGGGGAGGAGTCGTGTGCAGGGGGAGGAGTCGTGTACCAGGGGAGGAGTCGTGTACCGGGGAGGAGTCGTGTACCTGGGGGAGGAGTCGTGTACAGGGAGAGGAGTCGTGTACCTGGGGGGAGGAGTCGTGTACCGGGGGGAGGAGTCGTGTATCGGGGAGGAGTCATGTACCGGGGAGGAGTCGTGCACCTGGGGGGAGGAGTCCTGTACCCGGGGGAGGAGAGTCGTATACCCGGGGGAGGAGTCGTGTACCTGGGGGGAGGAGTCGTGTACCGGGGGGAGGAGTCGTGTATCGGGGAGGAGTCATGTACCGGGGAGGAGTCGTGTACCCGGGGGAGGAGTCGTGTACCGGGGAGGAGTCGTGTACCTGGGGGAGGAGTCGTGTACCGGGGGAGGAGTCGTGTACCTGGGGGAGGAGTCGTGTACAGGGAGAGGAGTCGTGTACCCGGGGGAGGAGTCGTGTACCGGGGAGGAGTCGTGTACCTGGGGGGAGGAGTCGTGTACCGGGGGAGGAGTCGTGTACCTGGGGGAGGAGTAGTGTACAGGGAGAGGAGTCGTGTACAGGGGGAGGAGTCGTGTACCAGGGGAGGAGTCGTGTACCGGGGGAGGAGTCGTGTACCTGGGGGAGGAGTCGTGTACAGGGAGAGGAGTCGTGTACCTGGGGGGAGGAGTCGTGTACCGGGGGGAGGAGTCGTGTATCGGGGAGGAGTCATGTACCGGGGAGGAGTCGTGCACCTGGGGGGAGGAGTCCTGTACCCGGGGGAGGAGAGTCGTATACCCGGGGGAGGAGTCGTGTACCTGGGGGGAGGAGTCGTGTACCGGGGGGAGGAGTCGTGTATCGGGGAGGAGTCATGTACCGGGGAGGAGTCGTGTACCCGGGGGAGGAGTCGTGTACCGGGGAGGAGTCGTGTACCTGGGGGAGGAGTCGTGTACCGGGGGAGGAGTCGTGTACCTGGGGGAGGAGTCGTGTACAGGGAGAGGAGTCGTGTACCCGGGGGAGGAGTCGTGTACCGGGGAGGAGTCGTGTACCTGGGGGGAGGAGTCGTGTACCGGAGGAGGAGTCGTGTACCTGGGGGAGGAGTCGTGTACAGGGAGAGGAGTCGTGTACCCAGGGGAGGAGTCGTGTACCGGGGAGGAGTCGTGTACCTGGGGGGAGGAGTCGTGTACCGGGGGAGGAGTCGTGTACCTGGGGGAGGAGTCGTGTACAGGGAGAGGCGTCGTGTACCTGGGGGGAGAAGTCGTGTACCGGGGGAGGAGTCGTGTATCGGAGAGGAGTCATGTACCAGGGAGGAGTCGTGTACCTGGGGGGAGGAGTCCTGTACCCGGGGGAGGAGAGTCGTGTACCCGGGGGAGGAGTCGTGTACCGGGAGGAGTCGTGTACCTGGGGGGAGGAGTCGTGTACCGGGGGAGGAGTCGTGTATCGGGGAGGA
This sequence comes from Aquarana catesbeiana, assembly GCF_042186555.1. NCBI lineage: Eukaryota > Metazoa > Chordata > Amphibia > Anura > Ranidae > Aquarana > Aquarana catesbeiana. Next base: position 57,697,063 of record NC_133329.1, read on the forward strand.
GTCATGTACCGGGGAGGAGTCGTGTACCCGGGGGAGGAGTCGTGTACCGGGGAGGAGTCGTGTACCTGGGGGGAGGAGTCGTGTACTGGGGGAGGAGCCATGTACCCGGGGGAGGAGTCATGTACCGGGGGGAGGAGTCATGTACCGGGGGAGGAGTCGTGTACCTGGGGGGAGGAGTCGTGTACATGGGGGAGGAGTCGTGTACCGGGGGAGGAGTCCTCTTCCCAGCTCACCTGGATCACCGCTTTCTTTTGCCTCCATAGATCACACAGAGGCCAAGGAGTCGTGTACCAGGGGGAGGAGTCGTGTACCAGGGGAGGAGTCGTGTACCTGGGGGAGGAGTCGTGTACAGGGACAGGAGTCGTGTACCTGGGGGGAGGAGTCGTGTACCGGGGGGAGGAGTCGTGTATCGGGGAGGAGTCATGTACCGGGGAGGAGTCGTGCACCTGGGGGGAGGAGTCCTGTACCCGGGGGAGGAGAGTCGTGTACCCGGGGGAGGAGTCGTGTACCTAGGGGGAGGAGTCGTGTACCGGGGGGAGGAGTCGTGTATCGGGGAGGAGTCATGTACCGGGGAGGAGTCGTGTACCCGGGGGAGGAGTCGTGTTTCGGGGAGGAGTCGTGTACCTGGGGGGAGGAGTCGTGTACCGAGGGAGGAGTCGTGTACCTGGGGGAGGAGTCGTGTACAGGGAGAGGAGTCGTGTACCCAGGGGAGGAGTCGTGTACCGGGGAGGAGTCGTGTACCTGGGGGGAGGAGTCGTGTACCGGGGGAGGAGTCGTGTACCTGGGGGAGGAGTCGTGTACAGGGAGAGGCGTCGTGTACCTGGGGGGAGAAGTCGTGTACCGGGGGAGGAGTCGTGTATCGGAGAGGAGTCATGTACCAGGGAGGAGTCGTGTACCTGGGGGGAGGAGTCCTGTACCCGGGGGAGGAGAGTCGTGTACCCGGGGGAGGAGTCGTGTACCGGGAGGAGTCGTGTACCTGGGGGGAGGAGTCGTGTACCGGGGGAGGAGTCGTGTATCGGGGAGGAGTCATGTACCGGGGAGGAGTCGTGTACCCGGGGGAGGAGTCGTGTACCGGGGAGGGGTCGTGTACCTGGGGGGAGGAGTCGTGTACCTGGGGGGAGGAGTCGTGTACCGGGGGGAGGAGTCGTGTATCGGGGAGGAGTCATGTACCGGGGAGGAGTCGTGTACCCGGGGGAGGAGTCGTGTTTCGGGGAGGAGTCGTGTACCTGGGGGGAGGAGTCGTGTACCGAGGGAGGAGTCGTGTACCTGGGGGAGGAGTCGTGTACAGGGAGAGGAGTCGTGTACCCAGGGGAGGAGTCGTGTACCGGGGAGGAGTCGTGTACCTGGGGGGAGGAGTCGTGTACCGGGGGAGGAGTCGTGTACCTGGGGGAGGAGTCGTGTACAGGGAGAGGCGTCGTGTACCTGGGGGGAGAAGTCGTGTACCGGGGGAGGAGTCGTGTATCGGAGAGGAGTCATGTACTAGGGAGGAGTCGTGTACCTGGGGGGAGGAGTCCTGTACCCGGGGGAGGAGAGTCGTGTACCCGGGGGAGGAGTCGTGTACCGGGAGGAGTCGTGTACCTGGGGGGAGGAGTCGTGTACCGGGGGAGGAGTCGTGTATCGGGGAGGAGTCATGTACCGGGGAGGAGTCGTGTACCCGGGGGAGGAGTCGTGTACAGGGGAGGGGTCGTGTACCTGGGGGGAGGAGTCGTGTACTGGGGGAGGAGCCATGTACCCGGGGGAGGAGTCATGTACCGGGGGGAGGAGTCATGTACCGGGGGAGGAGTCGTGTACCTGGGGGGAGGAGTCGTGTACATGGGGGAGGAGTCGTGTACCGGGAAGGAGTGCTCTTCCCAGCTCACCTGGATCACCGCTTTCTTTTGCCTCCATAGATCACACAGAGGCCAAGATGGCGGCTCCCATGTCTGGAGAGGATGGAAGGGTTTAGTTCCACCTGTTGTCTCCTGGTCAGGGAAAGCAGTTTTGTTCCCAGTGGCTCCGCTCCCCGCTGCCAGGATACAACATGATCCATCAGATGTGGGAATTATGACACAATATTAATCATTCTATGAATAGGATGAAGACCTGTTACAAAGTATCTCTATGGTTTTCTCTACATTATTACATGAATCATTGGTTTCCCACCCACAATATGGCCGAAGTCGTCACAGCGGCGACCACTCTCTGCGTGGTGACGTGGCCGCCAACCGTCCTGAGCACGCCGGCCCCTCCCCTTCCCTCTGGCCTACAGTTGCCCGGACAAGGCCCCACCCTCTCTCCTCTGTTCCGGCTGGTGTTTTCCTGTTGACGTCAGTAGGTGTGGCGTCTCCGCCCCGGCAGACCCCTCCCCCTCTTTTCTCTTTCCCGCTGGGGCACGTGGGCGTGGCCTCCCCAGCGCGCCCGCCTCGCCAGTCTTCTGCTCCTATCGCGCGCCTCCCTGTCTCGGCTGGGTGTGGCCTCGCCCCAGTTCCTCCTCCTCTCAGCCGTTGTAGGAGTAGCGCGCCGTGTCTCCGCCCTCGATTAGGCCCTCCTCCTCCTCCTGGCCGGTGTGGGTGAGGTCTGTGTGTGTCGGTGTCTCCGGTCTTCACTTCTTCTCTCGCTGCGGTGACGATGCACAAGGAGCCGGTGGCCCAGGATGAGAATAGTAACCCCCGGGAAGGGCAGGGGAACCGCAGGAAGGACAGACTGAGCCCCAGCGAGCACGACATGAACCACATCAACCGCAGCCGGCCCAAAGCAGGTACTACCCGGACCGGGACCGACCGAGGACGGGCTACTGCAGCCGGGACTGACCGGACACCACGCTACTAACCACGCGACCAGTCCCGGGACTAACCAGAGACCACGCTACTAACCACACATCACGTGACTAGTACTGACACCAACCAGAGATCACAACTAGTTCCAGGACTGATCAGAGATCATAACTAGTCCCAGAGATCACATAACTAGTCCCAGACATCCCAACTAGTCCCAGGACTGACCAGAGATCGGCCAACTAGTCCCAGGACTGACCAGAGATCGGCCAACTAGTCCCAGGACTGACCAGAGATCGGCCAACTAGTCCCAGGGGTCACATAACTAGTCCCAGGCCTGACCAGAGGTCGCACAACTAGTCCTGGGACTGACCAGAGACCACGCTACTAACCACAGATCACGTGACTAGTACTGAGACTGACCAGAGATCACAGCTAGTCCCAGAGAGCGGCCCAACTAGTCCCGGGGCCGGCCAGAGAGCGGCCCAACTAACCAGAGACCAGGCTACTAGTCCTGGGACTAACCAGCGATTAAGATACCAACCAGAGACCACACTACTGAGACCAACCAGAGATTACACAACTAGTCCCAGGACTGACCAGAGATTACACAGCTGGTACTGGGACTAACCAAAGCTTAGACTACTAGTCCCAGGACTAGTACTGAGACAAACCAGAGTTTGCACTACTAGTCCCGGGACTGACCGGAGACCACAGTACTAACCAGAAACCATGCTACCAGTCCCGGGACTAACTAGAGATGACACAACTAGTACTGAGACTAAGCAATGACCACACAACTAGCTCCATGGGCTAACTAGAGGTCACGCTACTAGTTCCAGGACTAACTAGGGATTACACTATCCATGCCGGGACTAACTAGGGATGGCATAACTAGAGTACCCAGACTAACTAGAGATTACACTACTAATACTGACTAGATCGCAGACTGTCGCTGGCAGGGCTAGCCAAGGAATTGTCGTGTCAACCAAGACTGAGTAATGGGCAGACGACTAGTGTAAGGACTAACCCGAGTTTGCACTACTAGTTCTAGGACTGTGTAGAGATCACACGCCTACTATTGTCAGGGCTGACTAAAAACAAAGTTTAGTCCCGGGATAGTCTGCTGGCCCCCGGGAACTAACTAGAGGATAGACTGCTAGTGCTGGGAGTGACTGGAGTCTAAGCTGCTGGGCTGGTCACGGCTAACAAAAGGTAACTCTGGGCTGACTTGGCTTCTATCATCGGGACGAGATAATTAGAGACGACACTGATAGGACTAAGTGCAGTTATCAGACTTTTCTTCCTAACAGGTCACTTCCACCAGGACTAACTAGTACTGGGCCTTTACCAGGAAGCTGCGATCATCGGCATAATCTGGGGGGATGAGTAACATTGCCGGGAAAGCTGAGGCTGCAGATCCCGGTCACATAACTAGTCCTGCTGAGTCATGTGTGATTTATTCTCAGGAAATGGTCACATGACCATGCCGGTATAGTGCGGCTCCTATAATAAGACAACTTGAAGTTTTCAGTCTTTATTATTTGTAGGGGTGAGTTAGAAATGGGGGGGGTCAGGGTTGTATATGCTGGTTGTGTCCCATTGGGAAGATCTCCCCTCCCTTCCTGTACTGGGGACACAATGGTAATATAAGAAATTCCCTAATAGTTGTCACAAACAGGTGTCTCCATTGGAGGGTTTCCCCACACTTCCTGTTCAGTGAGGACCTGTAGTAGGTTTTTTTAGTGGCTGGAAAATTCTACCAGTCCTAATTTCCTGCTGGGACTAGTAGTTCCCCCTGAGAGAGGAGACTCCTAGAATCAATATTGATCATCCAAAGCTGAAAATCCTTGTGGCCCTCAAGGGCCACACTTGGACAGTCCTGTTGCCCGGGGGGAGCATCATTTTACGGCAGTGAGGCGACTCATTCCTGTATGTGAAAAATCCTTTTGTAACATTCTGCTATTTCATTTAGTGAGTGTGTTTTTTTTTTTTTTTTTTTTTTTTTGACAGCCGATCAATGATTTACTCCAATCGTTAAGCGATGGCAGCGCGTCTTGGCGATTTGTTTTCAGTTAGAATTTCCATTGTGGTTGAATGAGACATGAGCTGCGCCAGGTGGAAAATGTTGGCTTTTAACAAGCGAGTCATGTGGCGGGGGGGGGGGGGGGCCTGTGTGCGCGCCCGCGCGTTATGGTTGTTCGTCCATTTTGATTGGGCGCCGGTGGGGATAAAAACACACCTGCAGAATTTTTTGCTAAGCGCTTAAATGGCACGCAGTGCGGAGCGCTGTATTGCAAACTGCGCTAACGCAAGTAATGCGTGTCGCTGCTTATTGGCAGGGCAACGCACACGCTACCGCGCATTATTGGCGATTGTACAGGCGTGACCTGATAAGTTTTTTATTAATTTTTTTTTTTTTTTTTTGCTAATTGCAACACAGGGCAATTGGTTTTGTTTTGATTTTTCCATTACGCTGGAATAGAACTTTGTTCTCCATCTTGCAATTTCCCCTTCTGTCCGATCGGATTTTAGCGTGTGCGGGAACGCTTTCGATATGCAATTTTAAAATCCACTTGATTGTAACTTGTTGGTTAACATGTTTATAAATCTGTTTTATCAACTTTTATAGAATCTTTGATACATTTTTGTTTATAAATACATTGTATCTTTCCTACTAGAAAGATTCAAAATGTATCTATTTATAAACAATGTTGTTTTTTTTTTTTTTTCTTCCCTACTGCAAAGATTCTAATTGGGCTTCGTTCAGATCTAGGCGTCATGGGCGGAATCGCCGTGATTCTGCCTGAGATTTCCCAATCGCCATGGGACACACTTTTGCGATGCCATTTCTTTCAATGGCACCCCAATCACTGTGTGATTGTCGCCTGACGAATCGCGGGACGGCTCTCGCCCAAAATAATAGTTCTGGAACTTTTTTTTTTGGGGGCTACAGGCATCCCACGATTCTGTTTGCATGATTTTACCACGATTCGTCGGGCGACAATCACTGCAAAATCACGCCGCGATTAGGGTGCTGTTAAAAGCAATGGGGGTAGCAATCGGGTCACGCGTTTTGCGGCGGCTCAGGTTCAAGGGCAGAATCGCAGTGTTATCGCCCGCGGTCCGCAACGTCATGAAGTGAATGCAGCTTTAATGTATCTTTTTATAAACCAAATTGTGTGTTTTGTTATTTTGTTTTTGTTTTTTTTGTTTTGTCTTTCTGCAAAGACACTAAATCTTTCTATTCATAAACAAAATAAAGCATCTATCCTACAAATATTCTAAGGCTTTTTTTTTGTTTTTATATTGACACATCTCCAAAGTCGCATGATTTCCAGTTAGACTTTGGTGCGTGACTTTTGATGCGACCTTTGGTGCGACTTGGATCTGAATTTACATTCTCTGAATCAAGGTCGCATCAAAAAATGGGACCAAAGTAATACGGGAACCTTTTCTGAAGTCGCAGCGACTTCTGTAGTGTTAGTAGGAATGGCTCTCCCGGAAATACATTGAATTTCACACGTCCTGCGACTTGTGGTCTCAAAATGTGTGATAGGAGCCTAAATGTATCTATCTATAGACAAAAATGGAGCCTCTATTCTACAAAGATTCCAAAGTTTACACAGCATGTCTAGTTAAAAACCTTCAGGTTTAAAGATTATTTTGAAGGTTGATATTTATAAATAAAGTTTGTTTTAACTTTTTTGGAAACTTTGTAGTATAAGTGGTGATACATTGTGTCTGTTTATAAATACAATGTATTCATATAATCTTTGTATAGGTTTATAAATAGAATTTTTGGGGCAAATTCTTAGGGATATGACGTTTTTTTTTTTTTTTTTTTTTTTTTTTAGAGCTGGTATAAGTAGCGACTTGGCGTACTCACTGATACCTTTTGCGGTGCACCTTGAGCCCTTACCAAATGAATGCGCTGAAATTGCACTACAGAGGTATCTGTTTTAGGTAGTGGGGCCTTTGCACAAGTAGAAGTACTCATGCAGGTGCTCAGTTTGGGTTATCGATCGGTGAAACCCTAGTAGGTTTACTAAAACTGGAGCACAGAGAATCTGGTGCAGCTCTGCATAGTAGCCAATCGGCCTCTAACTTCAGCTTGTTCAATTAAGCATTGGAAATGAGCTGATTTGGCATGCCAAATCGCAACCGGTTGCCGGCAACGGTTGCTGCACCAATTTCCAAAAGTAGCTCTTGCACTAATTTTTGTCGACTTTGGGGGGGGGGCGACTTCAATAGACATCTGTGCGTAAACCAGCAGAGATGCCTTTCAAATCAACCCCCACCCCCCCCAACGCGCACTGAAATGTGGATTTGAAATCGTGTGTTTAGCTGAACTCGCATGATTTCAACCCCGCGTTCAGTATGAACGTACCCCTAAAACCTGGAAGCTGATTGGTTTCTATGCAGAGTTGCACCAGATCTTGTACTTCATTATTAGTGAAAAATGTAAAGCTTAGTACACACGATCAGAAAATCGGATGCAAAATACCGCTTTCTAAGCATTCGTATGTTAATCTGATTTTTAGTAAACTGCTTTCTAGAGCCAATCGCAACTGTTCATTCGAAATTATACGAAGGGACAAACGTGAAGAAGAAAAATTCTCGTACGATACCAGAGCTGCCAATTTTCTTTTAATCGGTACGGTATTGGTTCAAAAAAAAAAAAATTGGAAGACGAAGACCCCTTTCACACTGGGGCATTTTTCAGGCGCTTTAGCGTTTAAAAAAATAAATAAATAAAGCGCCTGAAAGAAGCCTCATCTGCAATCCTAATGTGAAAGCCCAAGCCCTTTCACACTGCCAGCGCCCGCTCTGGTAAAGCGCCGCTTAGGACCCCTTTCACACTGGGGCGTTTTTCGGGCGCTGGCAGTGTGAAAGGGCCCGGGCCATCGGCGCACCCGGCCCAGTGGCAAAAAACACGAAAGCGCTGCAAAGAAGCTGCTTGCAGGACTCTTTTTTTTTTTTTTTTTTTTTTTTACTCCGTGCCAGCGCAGCGCCCCGGTGTGAAGGCACTCGGACTTTCACATTGGGATTGCAGATGAGGCTTCTTTCAGGCGCTTTTTTTTTTTTTTTTTTTTTTTTTTAACACTAAAGCGCCTGAAAAACGCCCCAGTGTGAAAGGGGTCTAAGGGCTAGTTTACACTTCAAAACATTGCTTCAGATGCACTTTGTTAAAGCTCCCGTCGCTAAATAAAATGGTTAGCTTACAGTCCTGTTTACACCTTGCTTTTGCTTGGGGCTTCGGTGGGCTTTGATGAAGCTTTGAAGTACAACTAGATATAGGGGGTATATACATTTTGAAGTGAAGCAAAAGCAAGGTGTAAACGGGACTGTAAGCTAACAATTTTATTTAGGGACAGGAGCTTTGACTGGTGTTCAGAGAGCTTTAACAAAGCGCATCCAAAGCCTTGTTTTGAAGCAAGTGTAAACTAGCCCTAAGACTGCGCATGCTTGGAAACGAAAGCATACATTACGTTATAACAAATTTAATCGCTTCCGAAGTTGTATTGTCATACGAGAATTTTTATTACTTTAGTAACCCATTCGTTTTCAATATGGAGACTTGCATGCAAAAAAAAGTTGGGCGATCGATTGTCTGATATTGTCATGGTGGAACCTTTTAGGATAGATGATCACATTTTGTTTTATATCTTTGTAGGAAGAAAAATGCTTGGTTTATAAATGGATCAGTTTTTTAGAATCTTTGTAGTAGGAAAGATACATTTTGTTTATAAATGATTACTTAGATTGTAAGCTCTAAGGAGCAGGGCCCTCTGATTCCTACTGTATCAAATTGTATTGTATTTGTACTGTCTACCCTCAAGTTGTAAAGCGCTACGTAAACTGTTGGCGCTATATAAATACTGTATAATAATAATTACATTGTATCAGTACTTAAAATTCTTGTATTTGTTTTATAAATAGATCTGTTATAATGACTTTCGTAGATTCTTTGTAATGTAGGTGATACATATTGTTTATATATAGATACATTGTATGGACTTTTTATAGGATCTTTGTAAAGTGTTTATTCTCGGGCTCCACCCTACAACTCCCCCCCTCCACTTGGTTTGCTATTCCTGTCCGGCGACTCTGTTGATGTGTAAATGAATTGTAATTAGAGGGCGGCCTGCCTGGTCCTGTGCAACCCCCCCCCTCATTGTGTCCCCTGCTCACTTCCCCCTTCCACAGCTCGGAATTCCTGCAACGTGTGAGAGTTTGAATTTCTAACAGCCATTTCCTCAGTGTGCTGCAGCCATCTTGCCGGCATTGCTGTCCCTGCGAGCACGGGAGGGGGTGGGGTGGGGGGGGAGGAGGAGGAGGAAAGGGGGGTCAGCTCGTCCGCTTCCTCCTTCCTGTGTCTCAGGGTGGAGCTGGCTAACATGGCCGCTCTGCTAATGCAACACACTCAGCCGTTTGCATAATAAATCACGTGCTTGCATAACCCCCGGCCCCCATGCCTCCTGTTTTTTTGCAGCTCTGGCTTTTGTAGATGTGCAGGGAGCGTAATAATGACACCAACACAAAGCCGGAGCTCGGGAGTTTTTCTGCAAGTTGCACGTTAGAAGTGATGTCGTGTAGATTGAGGTTCCTGCTGGGTGGGTTGTTCAAAGTTGCAAAGTAATCTGGTTACATCTCTGGACGTGCCAGGTTTTTTTTTTTTTTTTTTCTTTTGTATATAGAACGCATGCCAAAGGTTTTGGTGAATTGCAAAGGCCAGTCGGTAAAGTTGGCTGTAGACCAAAAAAAAAAAATCTGCATGAGATTCAGGCTCGTATGTTGGCATCGTAGGGGGGAGGAATTAATCTTTTTCTAAGGTCTACAGCCAAAACGGGTCCTCCCCCCTACGATGCCAAGTCATACGAGCCTGAATCTCATGCAGATCCTGTTTTTTTTATTTTTTTTTCTTAAGGTCTACAGCCAACTTTACCTGCATGAGGTCCAGGCTCGTATATAGGTATCATAGGATGAGGACCCGATTACCCCGGGTGACTGCGCAGTCCCAAAACGCAAAGCAAAAGTCTCTTCCCTATCATGCCATTTCACACCACCATGCCTCGCTTTGGAGTTTATTTTTTTGGTGCAGTCGACCAAATAATATACAACTTAATGAAATACCGCTTTGTTACATTTCAATAAAGTTTGCACAAAAAAACGCCCAATGTGCCGTGGTCAACATATTGGCACTCTCCCCCCTCCCCCCAGCGGTGGTGCGTTCAGCTGGTGTGAATGAGCCCCCAGGTGCTGTTCCTTCAAATGGATGGAGACCTTATTGGAGCCCAGCCTGGGTGACAACCATGGCTCCCTCCATAGATATAGTATAGTGAGTTTGTGTTACTGGCAGATCATCGGGTGAAATAAAGCCTGAAAAGAGAAAATTAAGTCGCCACCTCTAGGGAATAATAAGCTGTTGTTTTTTTGGACTTTGATAAAAGTTTAAGGTTCCACTCGGTGTGAATGGGCCTCCTAAACCTAAAGGCAGTGATGGTGAACCTTGGCACCCCAGATGTTTTGGAACTACAGTTCCCATGATGCTCAACTACACTGCAGAGTGTGTGAGCATCATGGGAAATGTAGTTTCAAAATATCTGGGTTGCCAAGGTTCGCCATCACTGACCTAAGGCATGGAAAACTCAGAGGAGGGTGTGTGTATAGAGCCCTGGTGCCCAGCCTGTGGCTTCAGGGCCACATAAGGCCCTTTACCTGTGTGGCCTGTGGGTACCAGCAGTGTGGAGTGGGCATTGGTTTAGAAAGGGTTAATAGCAATGACCTCTACTAGCCAGTCAAGTCTGTGGTGGTCAACCTTTTTCTTGATATGGGGAGCCTTGAGTGCGCCTCTCCACATCACCAAAGGGGCGCACATAAAATTCCAGTCAATATTCAGTGTCGGGCAGCAGAAACTCAGCAGGGTTGTAGTCCGGCTATGGTCATGATACAAGAGGTGGTTAGAGGGGTGACAGTGTCAAAGGACCACCTGTAGACCCTGGGCAGCAGGTTGGGCACCAGGGCTGTTGCATGGCCCCGCTCTGACCGTCCGTTCTCACCCAGTACATCTGCAGTCTCCAATAATCCTTTCTCTAATTCTAGATAGATCATTGTGTGGCTCTCATGCACATCGCTGGATCGCAGTGGGGTTCAGGTAGGTATGAGGGGGGCTGCTGCACACAGGTTTTTTACCTTTGTGCATAGAATGCATGAAGGTGAAAAAACATGAGCCTTTAGAACCACTTTAATAAAACAGAAATGACCATGGAGTGAATAATGCAAGGAAGGGGTTAGCGTAGATCGGGGGTCTCAAACTGGTTGCCCTCCAGCTGTTGCGGGACTACAAGTCCCATCATGCCTCTGCCTGACAGTCATGCTTGTAACTGTCTGCCTAGCAATGCCTCATGGGACTTGTAGTTTCGCAACAGCCGGAGGGCTTTGTTTGAGACCCCTGGCTTAGATGGTGTCCTTGGAGAGATGACAGGAGGTTGAGGGAAATCTGTGCAATGCATGTTCTGGTGACAACTGAACTGCCCCACCCAATTATTTCTTTGGATGTCAGTAGGACAGGTAGTAATGGTCTCCAGTGTGACAGAAATAATAATCTGACATTAATTTTGATCCTTCACTTTATGCAAAATAAAAAGCTGGCTGGAGTTGGACTACAAAAAGACTTGTGGTTCTGTTGGTATTGATTCCTATAGTTATATTGGACCACATAGTCACCTGTGCTTTTCTTTTTTTTAGGTTCCTGGGATTCTAACGGGTTTGGCCCAGAAATCGAGACGCTGGCTGGACGCACGGAGGAGAGCGTGCCCCTCAGCCCCTCCAACTCCCTCAACCTCCGTCACTTGCGCGGCTGTGAAAAGGACTTCTCCGGGCGGCAGCACCAGCGCTCTCCCTCCAACCACTACCATCCCAACTACTACTCTTCGCACCACCACCGCACTTCCTACACGAACCAGCGCAAAGGCTACTGGGACTATGAGAACCAGTACCGCGATGGAAAACGCAAAGCTTGGGTGCCTCGGCCCAGTGGGGGACCTCATATGCAGCGTCCCAGAAACCGTGAGGCTTACAACTCGACAGAGGGCTCCTGTGTAGAAGCTAGGCCCGAGCAGACCTCTGGAGAGAAGAGTAAAACTTACCAAGGAGTCTCCCGCCAGTCCTCTCCCCCGGTAGAGAAGGAGCAGACCACGGATAGCTGGCTGCTCTTTAAACCGCTGCCGGTGTTTCCCGTGGACAACAGCAGCGCGAGAACCTCACCCAAAATTAGCTACGCCAGCAAGGTGAAAGAGAACCTGGATGGCAAAGGACTGGTGCCTAGTTCTGCCGTTAGGACCTCCAATACCCCTCCGAGCTGCGTGCTAAATACACAGACAGGACTTAATAGTGATAGCTTCTCCGCAGCCCCCACTCAGTCAACAAGCTCCCTCTCCTCCTCCTCCTGTTCCTCCCTCTCCTCCACACCTCCTTCCCCCGTCAACCAAGAGAACCTAGGGGCCATTTTCCAGAATGAGTGGGGGCTGTCTTTTATTAACGAGCCAGGAGCTGGCCAGGCCCCGGAGGAAGCAAAGCAACCACAAGAAGAGACTGGTGGTGGTATAGGTGTGGAGGGTGGAGGTGGAGACTTACCCCCGGCATCCATTTTGATGCGTCTGTCAACTGGATTTTTCGTAGAAAGTGCCGAGCCTGAAGAAACCCAGATGGAAAACGCAAAAGACTGGGCGTCCATGGTGAACTACAGTTTGCACGGTAAGTCATGAAAGTCGACCCAGGGCTTGGTTACCATTGTTAAGAATTAGAACAGGGTACAACCTTCAATCTGGTTGAATCATTATCTGGGTACCTGCAAAGACCCTCAAACCTGGCCGCATAGATCTTGGACTCTAGAACACTTCCCAGTCTCTGTATTGGCTGCTGTGTACTGGATGATGGAGGAGCCTTCAAGTCTGACCAAAGTCCAAGCTTTTAGTAAGTGTGTGGCCAGACTCGGGGAAACTCATCCTACATAGGAAGGACCATATAGTTGTTGCTAAAGGTACTGAGATGTGTGGTAGTGGATATGATTGTTAGAGTATTGGCATCACAGGTTGACAAGTTTTAATAGAAGCAGCATAAGTACCCGGACGTGACCTGGCATCAGTCACTTGTTCCTGTACAGCAGGGCTGGAGTGTGAGAGGAAGAAGCAGCATGAAGGGTCAATCCATACTGACAAGTAGCATGCTGATGGGGAGGAGAGCGACAGATGCGCTTATAGCTCTGCTGCTGCTTTCACTGTCCAGTCACAGGCTGGGGCCTGGTCCGGGATGGCCTGGGTTCAGAGGAAGTGGAGTAAAAAATTTTTTTTTTTTTTTTTTTATCATCCCATGCCCTTCCAAATGTGTCCAATGCCTCCTGGTCCTCTACTGTTTGATGGGGTTTCAATCTTTGGCTGCCATGTGTCTACTAGGAGGCATGGGTGGCTGGAACAAGTCGGTGTTATACCTCTTCTTCTTCTTTTACAG